>NC_060197.1:25961041-25973191 GCF_021184085.1 Oncorhynchus gorbuscha
TTGTGGGTTTGTATGTGTGCGTATTTCAGGAAATGGCTTCCTGGCATCCTAAAGCAGCTGATTGGTCAGCCCCATCGCTGAGTGGCGCTCTGACCCCTCCCTCGCGTCAGTGGAAACAGCTGTCTCTTCCAATTACCAACTCCTTCTCCAGCTTGATAAAGACAGTGTTCCTCCTGTCAGGCGGAGAACTTCTTTTTATGTTTTTTGTGTAATTTAAGTAACTAATTTGCATTTTATTGCATGACATTAGTATTTGATACATCAGAAAAGCAGAACTTAATATTTGGTACAGAAACCTTTTTTTTGCAATTACAGAGATCATACGTTTCCTGTAGTTCTTGACCAGGTTTGCACACACTGCAGCAGGGATTTTGGCCCACTCCTCCATACAGACCTTCTCCAGATCCTTGAGGTGTCGGGGCTATCGCTGGGCAATACGGACTTTCAGCTCCCTCCAAAGATTTTCCATTGGGTTCAGGTCTGGAGACTGACTAGGCCACTCCAGGACCTTGAGATGCTTCTTACGGAGCCACTCAGTTGCCCTGGCTGTGTCTTTTGGGTCATTGTGTTTTGGGTCACTGGGAAGACCCAGCCACGACCCATCTTCAATGCTCTTACTGAGGGAAGGAGGTTGTTTGCCAAGATCTCACGATACATGGCCCCATCCATCCTCCCCTCAAAACGGTGCAGTCATCCTTTCCCCTTTGCAGAAAAGCATCCCCGAATAATGATGTTTCCACCTCCATGCTTCACGGTTGGGATGGTGTTCTTGGTTGTACTCATCCTTCGTCTTCCTCCAAACACGGCGAGTGGAGTTTAGACCAAAAAGCTCTATTTTTGTCTCATCAGACCTTATGACCTTCTCCCATTCCTCCTCTGGATCATCCAGATGGTCATTGGCAAACTTCAGACGGGCCTGGACATGCGCTGGCTTGAGCAGGGGGACCTTGCATGCGCTGCAGGATTTTAATCCATGATGGCGTAGTGTGTTACTAATGGTTTTCTTTGAGATTGTGGTCCCAGCTCTCTTCAGGTCATTGACCAGGTCACTGCGGTGTAGTTCTGGGCTGAGCCCACCTTGAGCTCACCTTTCTCATGATCATTGATGCCCCACGAGTGAGATCTTGCAAGAGTCCCAGACCGAGGGTGATTGACCGTAATCTTGAACTTCTTTCATTTTCTAATAGTGTGCCAACAGTTGTTGCCTTCTCACCAAGCTGCTTGCCTACGTCCTGTAGCCCATCCCAGCCTTGTGCTTGATAACTTGATGTCCTTACACAGCGCTCCAGTCTTGGCCATTGTGAAGAGGTTGGAGTCTGTTTGATTGAGTGTGTGGACAGGTGTCTTTTATACAGAGTAACGAGTTCAAACAGGTGCAGTTAATAGTGGAGAACAGGAGTGCTCCTTAAAGAAAAACTAACAGGTCTGTGACAGCTGGAATTCTTACTGGTTGGTAGGTGATCAAATACTTATGTCATGCAATAAAATGCAAATGAATTACTTAAAAAATCATACAATGTGATTTTCTGGATTTGTGATTTTCTGGATACAATGTGAGATTCCGTCTCTCACAGTTGAAGTGTACCTATGATGACAGTACAGCCCATCTACATGCTTTGTAAGTAGGAAACACTGCCGATTTTGCAGGTTATCAAATAATTGTTCTCCCCCTGTATGTGTGTGCCAATAGGACTTGTTGTTCACTTAAAGTATTAGTCAATTATTCTGTTTCATTTTGTTCCCGGGGGGGAGGAACGCACCTTGGGGAGTGTTTAGGCAAGAGGCCTGCAGTCATAAATAACCTGAAGCATTTAATCTGTCGTGCAGACTAGGTAAGACCTGGGCAGACCACCCCTGTATTGTGGTTAGCGTGCCAGAAGGTTAGGGTAAGAAGTGGGAAGGAAGGAAAAGGGACTCTTACATTTTACTTTCTTTGCTTTGGTTCCATCCAGGATCTTTTCCCCACATTACTATGTTAAGGAATAATAAAGTCCCTGTAAATGGCTGGTCAATAGCTCTGCCTCCGCCGTCCTTCCCGCCGCCCCACGACCACGTACTTTTTCCTCCACCGGGAGTTGAGATGTAGCAGGGTGTTGCGTTCCCTCCTCCACGCGGGCGTAACGTAACAATAACCCTTGCCGTGGTTATGATTGGGTTAGTATCGGTTGACCAGGCCAGGAGAGGCGAACACTGCAGAATTGTGAGCGTCACAGATGTGTAACGTACGATGCCAAATGGATTTGAACAAAGAACTAGAGGCCTCTCAAGAGCACGGGATGATCAAAACGAGACGTGATTCGTAACCCTGACACATTTACAACGAGCTCATTTGTATGTGTACGCGCAGTGATTAACATTGCATTGGGCTCCACTGTGCTGAAGGTTCAAAAGAAGCACCTCAGGTCAGGGAAGAGGGAGAACGCGCATCGGAATCATGTTAGGAAGTCAACACTTCCTTTCTGAAGTTTCCGTCAAGTCAACGATCAGAACAGAACTGTGGGAAAAAAAGAGATGTAGCGGAGAAAGGCTGTTCTGTCTGTATGTGGGGTCATGGTCATCATATCCATTTAGCGGCTTGTCTGTTTTTCAACAGCACTCTGTTGAAAAGTGCTGTGTCCCGGGATAACTGCCTTACTGTCGTCTCAGCCCGGGATAACTGCCTTACTGTCGTCTCAGCCCGGGATCGCCGTGCTTCACAGAGAAGAAACAGACCGAAAAACGCAACTCATCAGCCCTGGGAGAAGATGAGAGGGGAGGAAGGAGGATGGATAGTGATACCGGGGTATCGGGCTTTCTCTAGGTCTGAGTGTCTGTCTGCTGTCTGGCCAACTCAAGGGTTTCTGTGTGGGCTGAAGAGTGTAGATGCAGAGTGACTAGATAGAGGATATGTCATCCACACACACACACACACACAGTTTCACATTCATTTGTCTGGTCTTTCTTCGTTATAGTTAGATTTTACACCCCATGTTAGAGTGATTGGTATCGTGGACCTGCTTGCAGGGCGTCTAGACGCTAGACAAACACACACGCACACAAACCTGTGAAGTTTGCGTCGTGCGTAAAGACACCTCTCTCTAAAAAGGGACACACACACACACACGTAAAAACACATGCACAACAGGAGTTCTCTGGGTAGAAAATGATAGGCACACTGACCTTAGACTAGTGTGTATCGAGAGGGGCAATGTCATCCTACTCCTGTAGAACTATCTGTGTGTGAGTTTACTCGTACTGCTGTGTAATGGTGTAGCTGAAAGCACATATTCAGTGCAGAGTCATGGGGTCACTAAGCTGGGAGGGACTGCAGGGGAGATGGCCCAGACCTGGTTTATCCATGCGCCGGCAAAGATCCCTGCTGTGGATCAATGGCAGCAGATATCCATTGATTAGGCCCGGTGGAGGCGGAGGACAGGGAGGAGTTGGGAGGACCTGGGCAGAATGCAGAGTGATAGTCAGGCACCAGCCACTAGCCTGCTACTCAGTAGGGGTCAAGGGCGAGACATGTTATCAGATCCTGCTGCAATTGTTTATGGGTGTGAGTCTGTCATTCCCACCTACGAAGCACACATTATTTCCATCTAAGTGAACAGTGTTTTCGTGTGGGTGTGTGTGTGCATGTGTGTGTGTGTGTGTGTGTGTGTGTGTCCGTTCAAACGGACAGAAGATGCCATTATTTACACATTGGTGACACTACAAAACCCACGGCACTGCAGAATTTGTATGTGTATCATGCTGGGTGAAAGCGGCCATCATCGAAAAATACCTTTTAGCTGTGTTTGTGTGTGGTATTACTGTATAATGATAACATCTCAGTGTTCTGTCGATGTCAGTCACCTCTGTTTAATCCTGCAGAAGTGTGTAGCAGAGCCAGAGACACGTAAGCTGTCTTCCATAGTCCTTGACCATTGACTGATCGTTCTGTAGCTCAGTTGGTAGAGCATGGCGCTTGTAACGCCAGGGTAGTGGGTTCGATCCCCGGGACCACCCATACGTAGAATGTATGCACACATGACTGTAAGTCGCTTTGGATAAATGCGTCTGCTAAATGGCATATATTATTAAACCCGTGTGTGGTGTGGTGTGTGTGTGTGTGTGTGTGTGTGTGTGTGTGTGTGTGTGTGTGTGTGTGTGTGTGTGTGTGTGTGTGTGTGTGTGTGTGTGTGTGTGTGTGTGTGTGTGTGTGTGTGTGTGTGTGTGTGTGTGTGTGTGTGTGTGTGTGTGTGTGTGTGTGTGTGTGTGTGTGTGTGTGTGTGTCCAGTGTTATTGACTACACCCAGGGAGCATCCTCACAGTACGTAGTTGATTTTATCAGAATCCTTCATTCCCCGTTTGGCTAACAACACACACACGCAGACAGACAGGTGATCCTTGAGGTAAGGCTTAGAATTAGATGAGAAAAGCTTCAGATACACTTAATGTTCGCCTAGGTCTCAGTCACGGTTTCCGCCTGTGTGTGTGTGTGTGTGTGTGTGTGTGTGTGTGTGTGTGTGTGTGTGTGTGTGTGTGTGTGTGTGTGTGTGTGTGTGTGTGTGTGTGTGTGTGTGTGTGTGTGTGTGTGTGTGTGTGTGTGTGTGTGTGTGTGTGTGTGTGTGTGTGCGTGTGTGTGTGTGTGTTGTCTGATTCTCAGTCACGGTTTGCGTGCCATTATGAAAGGTCATCACACATGGTGACTCATCACCGGTTATCACCCTCATGCACCTTCCAGCCCTCTTGAAGACACGCACACACCTCTAAGCCTTATATAAAAGCTATTTCCCTGTCTTGACATTTAAGCCAGAATGTTCCTCTCTCTCATGGTGCTGTACCACTATTACTGTGAGTAACAACACTATCTCAGACCCACACACCCACTGGTTGGATATCTCACAACTGCTTTGGTTCCACTCATTTGGGTCCTCGGACACAGCTGGATCTCCTCTCCTCCTTCGCTGCAATCACTCTTTCCTCTCCTCTCCTTTCCACTTATCTCTCTCCTGTCCTCCCTTCGCTCTCTCCTCTCCTCCTACCGCTCTCTTTCTCCTTTCGTCCTCATTCCTCCACTCTTCCTCTCTCTTTTCTCCTCACATTCCTCTCCTTCTCTCTCAAACTGCTGATAAGAGTGTACCCATAGGAACCGGCCGGCTACTTAGAGAGCTTAGGCCTCCACTAATTACCAAATATCTCCCTAATAATCCAGGACGGAGAGAGAGAGAGAGAGAGAGAGAGAGAGAGAGAGAGAGAGAGAGAGACAGGGAGAAAAGGAGCAGAACACGAAAAAGAGAGGAGAGAGATGGAGAACGGAGCAAACGAGAGAGTTGAGGTAATTGGTGTGTTGAAGAACAAAGACTTGTTTTTGACTGACAGATTCTAGATTTATTATGAGAGGAGCTGAGAGAAGAGTAGAGGAAAGGAGTGTTGAGGAGAGGAGAGAGTCAATGACAGAACACTTTTACTGCAGTAACAGTATCAGCTCTCTCCAACACACACAGCTACCTACAGTATATAATACACCGGGTCGCTCGAGGACCTGGATGCAGATTTGTAGAAACCGGAGCAAAACGGATCATTCAAGAAGTTATCCTATGGGGACAGCCAAATAACCCTTTAAGGTTCTAGATTCTCCCTTTGTTTGCTGCGTGTGTCACAGGCTAACCTGCATGGGCTGACTACCTCAGACTAGGAGTTCACCTGACTACCACTCTCACCCTCAGACAATGTCATTTTAAGATGGATACATCTGGCCTAGTCTTACATTCTTAAACATGACTGAATTCTAAATGTCCTTCTCTTCCTAGGAAGCATTCGGACTCTCCTTTACAATGCTAATTCTCCCCCAACATGCATTTTTGTGAGGCGTCACACCCACGCTATTTTTAGAAGATAACAGAGCCTGCTGCCCTTCTTAAGGAAGGAGAGAGTATTTTGTTAATGGAAAGGTCCTTGAGGGGCGAGATGGAGAGAGGGAGGAAGAAAGAGAGAGAGAGAGAGAGATTGAGGAGAGTGAACACCGAGATGCATTCCTCTCCACTGTCCGAGAGAAGGCATTTAGAAGTTCATTATGTACATACATTAGGAAATCACGTAATACGGAGAGGAGAGAGAGAGAGCTCTCTGTGTGTGCCTGTGGTTGAACGGCAGGATGAGATATACTCCCACACACATCTGCATAGCACACATACACCCCCACACACACACACACACACAAACATAGCACACACACACACACAAAACACTCACAAACACAACACACACTAAATCTGCATCATAACAGAGCAACAAAAATGGGTAATAGCGTTGCATCTCTTTCCTCCCCACCAGATATAGACCCTTATATCTGGTGAGTGTCTCCAGACTCATAGTGTCGTGTCCCTGGACCGACAGAACCATAACCCCATAATGCCCCCTGATAATCTCACTGTAAGAGGCCTCTCTCACAGCGCCACTACAGCAGGCAGCAGATCTCCTCATAGACAGACTTACGCACCACGTTCGATGTGGTAGAATACACTACGCTCACTTCAAGGAAGCAGCAGGGAGCTGTTCTCTTGTCAGGATCCATTCGCCAGAAACTGTGTGGGGCAGAGAAAGGAGAGTGGTTACGAACAATATGGACCCTGTAGAGACGGGAGATGAGTAGTAGTTTACATGGTGGGAATAGAGGGGAGATAGAGGAAAAGAAAAGAGGAATGCTAGAAGAGAAAAAGAGACGGAGACACACAGAGAGAGAGAGAGAGACAGGGAGAGAGACAGAGAGATGGGAAAGAGAAAGAGAGGTCGGGTTATAGTGGCAGGCTGCAGGCTGTGGACAGAGAGAGGGGGTGGGGTCGGTGTTTACACCCTTCACCAAGTTGCCTCGGAGACCCTCAGTCCTGTCAGACCTCATTACTTCAGCGTGCGTGGAGTGCACCACAACACAACTATCACAGCACACAAGAGCACAACACTAGAGATGAAATCCCTGAGACGAAATGCCAACACACAACTGCAACCCTACAGCACCCCTGGGAAAGTAAAGTTACTTTACAAACAAAAGGCATAATACTACTCGTAATGACGAGAACAGACTGGAGACTTGATCAAGAACTGCAGGTTGCCTCGGGAAGGCACTTGAGCGTAGCAGACTCAGACACCTGCTCACCACGCAGCATCTGAGGGAAACACGACACGACAGGGCAATACATAGACACAGCACGGTGAACAATAGACAAGGATCCGACAGGACAGGAACGGAAAACAAGGGAAGAAATAGGGACTCTAATCAGGGAAAAGATAAGGAACAGGTGTGGGAAGACTAAATGATTGATTAGGGGAATAGGAACAGCTGGGAGCAGGAACGGAACGATAGAGAGATAGAGAGAGAGAGAGAGAGGGAGGGGAGAGAGAGGGATAGAAAAAGGGAACGAACCTAATAAGACCAGCAGGGGAAACGAACAGAAGGGAAAGCATAATGACAAGACAATCTAAGACAAAACATGACAGTACCCCCCACTCACCGAGCGCCTCCTGGCGCACTCGAGGAGGAATCCTGGCGGCAACGGAGGAAATCATCAATAAGTGAACGGTCCAGCACGTCCCGAGACGGAACCCAACTCCTCTCCTCAGGACCGTAACCCTCCCAATCCACTAAGTATTGGTGACCCCGTCCCCGAACGCATGTCCATGATCTTACGTACCTTGTAAATAGGTGCGCTCTCGACAAGGACGGGAGGGGGGAGGGAAGACGAACGGGGGTGCGAAGAAAGGGCTTGACACAGGAGACATGGAAGACAGGATGGACGCGACGAAGATGTCGCGGAAGAAGCAGTCGCACAGCGACAGGATTGGCGACCTGGGAGACACGGAACGGACCAATGAACCGCGGAGTCAACTTACGAGAAGCTGTCGTAAGAGGAAGGTTGCGAGTGGAAAGCCACACTCTCTGGCCGCAACAATACCTTGGACTCTTAATCCTGCGTTTATTGGCGGCTCTCACAGTCTGTGCCCTGTAACGGCAAAGTGCAGACCTCACCCTCCTCCAGGTGCGCTCACAACGTTGGACAAACGCTTGAGCGGAGGGAACGCTGGACTCGGCAAGCTGGGATGAGAACAGAGGAGGCTGGTAACCCAGACTACTCTGAAACGGAGAATAACCCGGTAGCAGACGAAGGAAGCGAGTTGTGGCGTATTCTGCCCAGGGAGCTGTTCTGCCCAAGACGCAGGGTTTCTGAAAGAAAGGCTGCGTAGTATGCGACCAATCGTCTGATTGGCCCTCTCTGCTTGACCGTTAGACTGGGGATGAAACCCGGAAGAGAGACTGACGGACGCACCAATCAAGCGACAGAACTCCCTCCAAAACTGTGGCGTGAATTGCGGGCCTCTGTCTGAAACGGCGTCTAACGGGAGGCCATGAATTCTGAACACATTCTCGATAATGATTTGTGCCGTCTCCTTAGCGGAAGGAAGTTTAGCGAGGGGAATGAAATGTGCCGCCTTAGAGAACCTATCGACAACCGTAAGAATCACAGTCTTCCCCGCAGACAAAGGCAGACCGGTAATGAAGTCTAGGGCGATGTGAGACCATGGTCGAGAAGGAATGGGGAGCGGTCTGAGACGACCGGCAGGAGGAGGTTACCCGACTTAGTCTGCGCGCAGTCCGAACAAGCAGCCACGAAACGGCGCGTGTCACGCTCCTGAGTCGGCCACCAAAAGCGCTGGCGAATAGACGCAAGAGTGCCTCGAACACCGGGATGACCAGCTAACTTGGCAGAGTGAGCCCACTGAAGAACAGCCAGACGAGTGGAAACAGGAACGAAAAGGAGGTTACTAGGACAAGCGCGGCGACGCAGTGTGCGTGAGTGCTTGCTTAACCTGTCTTTCAATTCCCCAGACTGTCAACCCGACAACACGCCCATAAGGAAGAATCCCCTCGGGATCAGTAGAAGCCACAGAAGAACTAAACAGACGGGATAAGGCATCAGGCTTGGTGTTTTTGCTACCCGGACGGTAGAAATCACAAACTCGAAACGAGCGAAAAACAACGCCCAACGAGCTTGACGGGCATTAAGTCGTTTGGCAGAACGGATGTACTCAAGGTTCTTATGGTCTGTCCAAGCGACAAAGGGCGGTCGCCCCCTCCAACCACTGTCGCCATTCGCCTAGGGCTAAGCGGATGGCGAGCAGTTCACGGTTACCCACATCATAGTTGCGCTCAGATGGCGACAGGCGATGAGAAAAATAAGCGCAAGGATGAACCTTATCGTCAGACTGGAAGCGCTGGGATAGAATGGCTCCCACGCCTACCTCTGAAGCGTCAACCTCGACAATGAATTGTCTAGTGACGTCAGGAGTAACGAGGATAGGAGCGGACGTAAAACGTTCTTTTAGAAGATCAAAAGCTCCCTGGGCGGAACCGGACCACTTAAAACACGTCTTGACAGAAGTAAGAGCTGTGAGAGGGCAGCAACTTGACCGAAATTACGAATGAAACGCCGATAGAAATTAGCGAAACCTAAAAAGCGCTGCAACTCGACACGTGACCTTGGAGCGGGCCAATCACTGACAGCTTGGACCTTAGCGGAATCCATCTGAATGCCTTCAGCGGAAATAACGGAACCGAGAAAAGTAACGGAGGAGACATGAAAAGAGCACTTCTCAGCCTTTACGTAGAGACAATTCTCTAAAAGGCGCTGTAGAACACGTCGAACGTGCTGAACATGAATCTCGAGTGACGGTGAAAAAATCAGGATATCGTCAAGATAGACAAAAACAAAGATGTTCAGCATGTCTCTCAGAACATCATTAACTAATGCCTGAAAAACAGCTGGCGCATTGGCGAGACCAAGCGGCAGAACCCGGTACTCAAAATGCCCTAACGGAGTGTTAAACGCCGTTTTCCACTCGTCCCCCTCTCTGATGCGCACGAGATGGTAAGCGTTACGAAGGTCCAACTTAGTAAAGCACCTGGCTCCCTGCAGAATCTCGAAGGCTGATGACATAAGGGGAAGCGGATAACGATTCTTAACCGTTATGTCATTCAGCCCTCGATAATCACGCAGGGCGCAGAGTACCGTCCTTCTTCTTAACAAAAAAGAACCCCGCCCCGGCCGGAGAGGAAGAAGGCACTATGGTACCGGCGTCAAGAGACACAGATAAATAATCCTCGAGAGCCTTACGTTCGGGAGCCGACAGAAGTATAGTCTACCCCGAGGAGGAGTGGTCCCCGGAAGGAGATCAATACTACAATCATACGACCGGTGAGGAGGAAGGGAGTTGGCTCGGGACCGACTGAAGACCGTGCGCAGATCATGATATTCCTCCGGCACTCCTGTCAAATCGCCAGGTTCCTCCTGAGAAGTGGGGACAGAAGAAATGGGAGGGATGGCAGACATTAAACACTTCACATGACAAGAAACGTTCCAGGATAGGATAGAATTACTAGACCAATTAATAGAAGGATTATGACATACTAGCCAGGGATGACCCAAAACAACAGGTGTAAAAGGTGAACGAAAAATCAAAAAAGAAATAGTCTCACTGTGGTTACCAGATACTGTGAGAGTTAAAGGTAGTGTCTCAAATCTGATACTGGGAAGATGACTACCATCTAAGGCAAACATGGGCGTAGGCTTGTCTAACTGTCTGAAAGGAATGTCATGTTTCCGAGCCCATGCTTCGTCCATGAAACAACCCTCAGCCCCAGAGTCAATCAAGGCACTGCATGTAGCACCCGAACCGGTCCAGCGTAGATGGACCGACATAATAGTACAGGATCTAGATGAAGAGACCTGAGTAGTAGCGCTCACCAGTAGCCCTCCGCTTACTGATGAGCTCTGGCCTTTACTGGACATGAATTGACAAAATGTCCATCAAATCCGCAATAGAGGCACAGGCGGTTGGTGATCCTCCGTTCCCTCTCCTTGGTCGAGATGCGAATACCTCCCAGCTGCATGGGCTCAGTCTCTGAGCCAGAGGAGGAGATGGTTGCGATGCGGAGCAGGGAAACACCGTTGACGCGAGCTCTCTTCCACGAGCTTGGTGACGAAGATCTACCCGTCGTTCTATGCGGATGGCGAGAGCAATCAAAGAGTCCACACTGGAAGGAACCTCCCGAGAGAGAATCTCATCTTTGACCACTGCGTGGAGTCCCTCCAGAAAACGGCGAGCAGCGCCGGCTCGTTCCAGTCACTAGAGGCAGCAAGAGTGCGAAACTCTATAGAGTAATCCGTTATGGATCGATCACCTTGGCATAGGGAAGCCAGGGCCCTAGAAGCCTCCCTACCAAAAACTGAACGGTCAAAAACCCGAATCATCTCCTCTTTAAAGTTCTGGTAATTGTTAGAACAATCAGCCCTTGCCTCCCAGATAGCTGTGCCCCACTCTCGAGCCCGGCCAGTAAGGAGTGAAATGACGTAAGCAACCCGAGCTCTCTCGCTAGAGTATGTGTTGGGTTGGAGAGAGAACACAATATCACACTGGGTGAGAAAGGAGCGGCACTCCGTGGGCTGCCCGGAGTAGCAAGGTGGGTTATTAACCCTAGGTTCCGGAGGCTCGGCAGGCCAGGAAGTAACAGGTGGCACGAGACGAAGACTCTGGAACTGTCCAGAGAGGTCGGAAACCTGAGCGGCCAGGTTCTCCACGGCATGGCGAGCAGCAGACAATTCCTGCTCGTGTCTGCCGAGCATGGCTCCTTGGATCTCGACGGCAGTGTTACGAGCATCTGTAGTCGCTGGGTCCATTCCTTGGTCGGATCCTTCTGTTATGCAGGTGAATGAGGACCCAAAAGCGACTTGGCGAAAACAGAGTTTTTAATCCAGTAAAGTTACTTTACAAACAAAAGGCATAATACTACTCGTAATGACGAGAACAGACTGGAGACTTGATCAAGAACTGCAGGTTGCCTCGGGAAGGCACTTGAACGTAGCAGACTCAGACACCTGCTCACCACGCAGCATCTGAGGAAACACGACACGACAGGGCAATACATAGACACAGCACGGTGAACAATAGACAAGGATCCGACAGGACAGGAACGGAAAACAAGGGAAGAAATAGGGACTCTAATCAGGGAAAAGATAAGGAACAGGTGTGGGAAGACTAAATGATGATTAGGGGAATAGGAACAGCTGGGAGCAGGACGGAACGATAGAGAGAGGAGAGAGAGGGAGGGGAGAGAGAGGGATAGAAAAGGGA
>NC_060197.1:25973291-25977053 GCF_021184085.1 Oncorhynchus gorbuscha
GAATTTGTATGTGTATCATGCTGGTGAAAAGCGGCCATCATCGAAAAAATACCTTTTAGCTGTGTTTGTGTGTGGTATTACTGTATAATGATAACATCTCAGTGTTCTGTCGATGTCAGTCACCTCTGTTTAATCCTGCAGAAGTGTGTAGCAGAGCCAGAGACACGTAAGCTGTCTTCCATAGTCCTTGACCATTGACTGATCGCTCTGTAGCTCAGTTGGTAGAGCATGGCGCTTGTAACGCCAGGGTAGTGGGTTCGATCCCGGGACCACCCATACGTAGAATGTATGCACACATGACTGTAAGTCGCTTTGGATAAATGCGTCTGCTAAATGGCATATATTATTAAACCCGTGTGTGTGTGTGTGTGTGTGTGTGTGTGTGTGTGTGTGTGTGTGTGTGTGTGTGTGTGTGTGTGTGTGTGTGTGTGTGTGTGTGTGTGTGTGTGTGTGTGTGTGTGTGTGTGTGTGTGTGTGTGTGTGTGTGTGTGTGTGTGTGTGTGTGTGTGTGTGTGTGTGTGTGTGTGTGTGTGTGTGTGTGTGTGTGTGTGTGTGTGTGTGTGTGTGTGTGTGTGTCCAGTGTTATTGACTACACCCAGGAGCATCCTCACAGTACGTAGTTGATTTTATCAGAATCCTTCATTCCCCGTTTGGCTAACAACACACACACGCAGACAGACAGGTGATCCTTGAGGTAAGGCTTAGAATTAGATGAGAAAAGCTTCAGATACACTTAATGTTCGCCTAGGTCTCAGTCACGGTTTCCGCCTGTGTGTGTGTGTGTGTGTGTGTGTGTGTGTGTGTGTGTGTGTGTGTGTGTGTGTGTGCGTGCGTGCGTGCGTGCGTGCGTGCGTGCGTGCGTGCGTGCGTGCGTGCGTGCGTGCGTGCGTGCGTGCGTGCGTGCGTGCGTGCGTGCGTGTGTGTGTTGTCTGATTCTCAGTCACGGTTTGCGTGCCATTATGAAAGGTCATCACACATGGTGACTCATCACCGGTTATCACCCTCATGCACCTTCCAGCCCTCTTGAAGACACGCACACACCTCTAAGCCTTATATAAAAGCTATTTCCCTGTCTTGACATTTAAGCCAGAATGTTCCTCTCTCTCATGGTGCTGTACCACTATTACTGTGAGTAACAACACTATCTCAGACCCACACACCCACTGGTTGGATATCTCACAACTGCTTTGGTTCCACTCATTTGGGTCCTCGGACACAGCTGGATCTCCTCTCCTCCTTCGCTGCAATCACTCTTTCCTCTCCTCTCCTTTCCATATCTCTCTCCTGTCCTCCCTTCGCTCTCTCCTCTCCTCCTACCGCTCTATTTCTCCTTTCGTCCTCATTCCTCCACTCTTCCTCTCTCTTTTCCCCTCACATTCCTCTCCTTCTCTCTCAAACTGCTGATAAGAGTGTACCCATAGGAACCGGCTGGCTACTTAGAGAGCTTAGGCCTCCACTAATTACCAAATATCTCCCTAATAATCCAGGACGGAGAGAGGGAGGGAGGGACAGAGAGGGAGGGAGAGATGGGAAGATGTAGAGAGAGAGAGAGAGAGAGAGAGAGAGAGAGAGAGAGAGAGAGAGAGAGAGAGAGAGAGAGAGAGAGAGAGAGAGAGAGAGAGAGAGAGAGAGAGAGAGAGAGAGAGAGAGAGAGAGAGAGAGAGAGAGAGAGAGAGAGAGAGAGAGAGAAAAGGGAGCAGAACACGAAAAAGAGAGGAGAGAGATGGAGAACGGAGCAAACGAGAGAGTTGAGGTAATTGGTGTGTTGAAGAACAAAGACTTGTTTTTGACTGACAGATTCTAGATTTATTATGAGAGGAGCTGAGAGAAGAGTAGAGGAAAGGAGTGTTGAGGAGAGGAGAGAGTCAATGACAGAACACTTTTACTGCAGTAACAGTATCAGCTCTCTCCAACACACACAGCTACCTACAGTATATAATACACCGGGTCGCTCGAGGACCTGGATGCAGATTTGTAGAAACCCAGAACCAAAACGGATCATTCAAAGAGTTATCCTATGGGGACAGCCAAATAACCCTTTAAGGTTCTAGATTCTCCCTTTGTTTGCGTGTGTCACAGGCTAACCTGCATGGGCTGACTACCTCAGACTAGGAGTTCACTGACTACCACTCTCACCCTCAGACAATGTCATTTAAGATGGATACATCTGGCCTAGTCTTACATTCTTAAACATGACTGAATTCTAAATGTCCTTCTCTTCCTAGGAAGCATTCGGACTCTCCTTTACAATGCTAATTCTCCCCCCCCCAACATGCATTTTGTGAGGCGTCACACCCACGCTATTTTTAGAAGATAACAGAGCCTGCTGCCCTTCTTAAGGAAGGAGAGAGTATTTTGTTAATGGAAAGGTCCTTGAGGGGCGAGATGGAGAGAGGGAGGAAGAAGAGAGAGAGAGAGAGAGATTGAGGGAGAGAGTGAACACCGAGATGCATTCCTCTCCACTGTCCGAGAGAAGGCATTTAGAAGTTCATTATGTACATACATTAGGAAATCACGTAATACGGAGAGAGAGAGAGAGAGAGCTCTCTGTGTGTGCCTGTGGTTGAACGGCAGGATGAGATATACTCCACACACATCTGCATAGCACACATACACCCCCCACACACACACACACACACAAACATAAGCACACACACACACACAAAACACTCACAAACACAACACACACAAAATCTGCATCGCAACAGAGCAGCAAAAATGGGTAAATAGCGTTGCATCTCTTTTCCTCCCACCAGATATAGACCCTTATATCTGAGTGAGTGTCTCCAGACTCATAGTGTCGTGTCCCTGGACCGACAGAACCATAGCCCCATAATGCCCCCCTGATAATCTCACTGTAAGAGCCTCTTCACAGCGCCTCACTACAGCAGGCAGCAGATCTCCTCATAGACAGACTTACGCACCACGTTCGATGTGGTAGAATACACTACGCTCACCTAGGAAGCACAGGGAGCTGTTCTCTTGTCAGGATCCATTCGCCAGAAACTGTGTGGGGCAGAGAAAGGAGAGTGGTTACGAACAATATGGACCCTGTAGAGACGGGAGATGAGTAGTAGTTTACATGGTGGGAATAGAGGGGAGATAGTGGAAAGAAAAGAGAATGCTAGAAAGAGAAAAAGAGACGGAGACACACAGAGAGAGAGAGAGAGACAGGGAGAGAGAGAGAGAGAGAGATGGGAAAGAGAAAGAGAGGTCGGGTTATAGTGGCAGGCTGCAGGCTGTAGACAGAGAGAGGGGGTGGGGTCGGTGTTACACCCTTCACCAAGTTGCCTCGGAGACCCTCAGTCCTGTCAGACCTCTGACTACTAGCGTGCGTGGAGTGCACCGCAACACAACTATCACAGCACACAAGAGCACAACACTAGAGATGAAATCCCTGAGACAGGAAATGCCAACACACAACTGCAACCTACAGCACCTAGAATGGACTAAAACACCTTGCAAAATATGTAACAACAACCTCACAGATACATAACAGAGACTGCTCTGTGGGGTTCAGTTCTGACCAGACACAGTCCTGAGTGAAAGGATGAGGGCCGGAGGCCGAGGGGGGATGAGAGGGGTTCTGTAACCCCTTCTGACCAGAACTCTTAGATCAACTACTTGCTGGAAGGGTTGTGTTGAACCACACTACAGTTTGAAGAAGACGGTTGCGGTCATTAATGTGCAATGAGAGGAGAGAGGAGATGGTTGACGGTCGAACATGCTCAGAACAGAAATATGGGAGGGAGGGAGGGAGTG
>NC_060197.1:25977153-25983633 GCF_021184085.1 Oncorhynchus gorbuscha
TTGTGTAACAGAAACCATTATTCCACATTGTGAACATTAGGTTTTATGCATCAGATGGACAACCTTTTCAGACGTTCATCTATAAAGAAAACGCAAAGAAACAGCCAAATTGAAAATAAAAGGCATATAAAAATAAAACAAAATGAATGTATGAATTAAACAGGTAAAATACGATTTTTAGGGTCTTGTACTTTGAGAGACGCATACACTATGCTGGGTTTCTTGGATGACAACTGCTGGGTTGCTTGGCTGACTCAACTGCTGGGTTGCTTGGCTGATTCAACTGCTGGGTTGCTTGGCTGACTCAACTGCTGGGTTGCTTGGCTGACTCAACTACTGGGTTGCTTGGCTGACTCAACTACTGGGTTGCTTGGCTGACTCAACTACTGGGTTGCTTGGCTGACTCAACTGCTGGGTTGCTTGGCTGACTCAACTGCTGGGTTGCTTGGCTGACTCAACTGCTGGGTTGCTTGGCTGACTCAACTACTGGGTTGCTTGGCTAACTCAACTGCTGGGTGGCTTGGCTGATTCAACTGCTGGGTTGTTGGATGACTCAACTGCTTGGTTTGACTCAACTTCTGCATTGCTTGGTTTGACTCAACTGCTGGGTTGCTTGGATGACTCAACTGCTGGGTTGCAGGCATTCGGTCACTTAGTTGGGTTGTTTTCTTAAAAAATATCAAGGTTGGGTTGTTGATGCTGGGTTATTGATGCTGAGTTATTGAGATATGACCGAGCGGGTTAGATCAGAAGCCTGGAAGCATAGCTTTAGTAGGGACCTAGCTTTCAGACACTTGGTGACCCGTGAGTAAATGTCATTCCGGTTAATCTGTTCTGTTGTATTGTTATTAGGAGTGTGAACGTTAACATGTTTATAATGAAATTGGGATCTTTAACATTAAGAAAAATCCCTAAATGAAAAACAAAGTTTTTCTGTTTTTTTTACCCTACAAAATGCAGTTATCACAAAACAATTTATTTTCCATGTTATGGACATCTAGACAATTAAGGCTTGGGGAAAGTTATGTATTTTAAGTCAAACCAGAGAGGAAGACGTTGGTGAATTTGCAAGGTATGCAAGACAAGACATTGCGAGATACAGATTACCAAGACATATACGCTCATTTCTGCCTGCCCTCATTTCTCTCCCTCGTGCTCCGCTAAAATGGTGAGAGTTTGTGTTCACTCTTTGGTTTGTTGCGTGTAGAATATCGTAGCCTATTCATTTATGATAGGCCCTGCTTTACTGATGTTGCGAGACATTGCAAGTCAAGAAATTGCGAGATACAGCATTCTATTGCGAGATACAGCTTTTGATTGCCGATCGATAGGCCTAGTGCACAGTTCAGACTCTGTCTGCCTGGTGGCCAACCTGCCTATACTGTGCCCTCTCTCACCCTCTGTCCCTCACTGGCTCGCTATGAAAGACACAAGTGTTTGCATTTTCGTATGTACGACAACTAATCAGTCTCCTCCATTCCAAAATGACAGAATCTTAGGAGTCAATCTTGCACTTAGAAATGGGAGTCAACGTGGAGGAAGTGGAGGAATCAATTGTTTTGGAGTCAACTCTCCACCCCTATGTCATCGTCGTTAAGATTCGGGAAAATGGCAGCAAAGTCCTGTATGGAAATACTTTAAGAAGTTAAATGAGAAGGAAATGCTAACTTGCAAAGTGGAATTGAGGGACAGTAATGGAGGTACAGGTGTAATGCTTAACCGTCTGAAAAGGTCACACTGTGAGACCTCAAACCGTTGCTTGCAGCAGCACATCTCCATTGTGAATTCACGTTGAATTTTATAAATTTTCTTCGTTTTAACGGAAAAGCGATTTTAAAAAATGGCTGTTTAAACGTTAAGAAATGTTTACCATTTGTCACATCCTTAATTGTTATCACATTTTAAGGTTGAACACTGAGCCTTTTATAGCGTTAATGAGGCTTACACAACTGTATGAGTCCCTCAAGAGCCTATGTATCACCTAATGTTGGGATAGTTAGCACTTTGTCACAATATGTAAATAATCATATTACTCATTTTATATTAATGTATGTAATGTGCAAAAATATTCTAGGATCGTTTTATTTTGCACTGAACAAACTTAACATGATTAACAAGAATGACACTTAAGTCTCACGGGTGGCCAAAAGTAATTATCTTATAGCCACCTCCCTTATAGGCCACCCCTCCTGAAAATAACATTTTAAACAGAGTTTATTAATGTTCAAAACGGAATAACTGAAATCCTCTAGATTTGTAGAGGGAAAACAACTGGAGAAGCGGCCACAGACTGCAGGTCGCCGGGTAGGCGCAGGCCGTAGTCGACTGAGACACCTGCTCACACGCAGCGTCTGATGAAGGCACAAAACACGACAGGACAGGGTGATACACAATCACGGCAAAAAACACGACAGGACAGGGCGAAACGCAATCACAGCATGGTGAATACAAAACAAGGAACCGACGGCACAGGAACGGAACACAAAGGAATAAATAGGGACTCTAATCAGGGGAAAGGATCGGGAACAGGTGTGGGAAGACTAAATGATGATTAGGGGAATAGGAACAGCTGGGAGCAGGAACGGAACGATAGAGAGAAGAGAGAGCGAGAGAGTGAGAGAGGGAGGGGGAGAGAGAGGGCTAGAAGGAGGGAAAGAACCAAATAAGACCAGCAGAGGGAAACGAATAGAATGGGAAGCACAGGGACAAGACAAGATAATAAATGACAAACATGACAGTACCCCCCACTCACCGAGCGCCTCCTGGCGCTCTCGAGGAAGGAACACTGGCGGCAACGGAGGAAATCATAGATCAAACGGTCCAGCACGTCCCGAGAAAGAACCCAACTCCTCTCCTCAGGACCGTAACGAAAAACGATAAAAAGGGAAACTAGGGTACTACTCTAAAAAAAAAATGAGAACTAGGGACAGACTGAGACACAGCAAGGGCAGGGACAAGAACAGGAGAGATGCGATGGCAGGGAACAGACTGAGACCCAGCAAGACCAGGAGCAGAAGCAGAAAAAAATTACCAGACTTCTTCTGCGCGCAGTCTGAACACGCAGCCACGAAACGGCGCGTGTCACGCTCCTGAGTCGGCCACCAAAAGCGCTGGCGAATAGACGCAAGAGTGCCTCGAACACCGGGATGACCAGCTAACTTGGCAGAGTGAGCCCACTGAAGAACAGCCAGACGAGTGGAAACAGGAACGAAAAGGAGGTTACTAGGACAAGCGCGCGGCGACGCAGTGTGCGTGAGTGCTTGCTTAACCTGTCTTTCAATTCCCCAGACTGTCAACCCGACAACACGCCCATAAGGAAGAATCCCCTCGGGATCAGTAGAAGCCACAGAAGAACTAAACAGACGGGATAAGGCATCAGGCTTGGTGTTCTTGCTACCCGGACGGTAAGAAATCACAAACTCGAAACGAGCGAAAAACAACGCCCAACGAGCTTGACGGGCATTAAGTCGTTTGGCAGAACGGATGTACTCAAGGTTCTTATGGTCTGTCCAAACGACAAAAGGAACGGTCGCCCCCTCCAACCACTGTCGCCATTCGCCTAGGGCTAAGCGGATGGCGAGCAGTTCACGGTTACCCACATCATAGTTGCGCTCAGATGGCGACAGGCGATGAGAAAAATAAGCGCACGGATGAACCTTATCGTCAGACTGGAAGCGCTGGGATAGAATGGCTCCCACGCCTACCTCTGAAGCGTCAACCTCGACAATGAATTGTCTAGTGACGTCAGGAGTAACGAGGATAGGAGCGGACGTAAAACGTTCTTTTAGAAGATCAAAAGCTCCCTGGGCGGAACCGGACCACTTAAAACACGTCTTGACAGAAGTAAGAGCTGTGAGAGGGGCAGCAACTTGACCGAAATTACGAATGAAACGCCGATAGAAATTAGCGAAACCTAAAAAGCGCTGCAACTCGACACGTGACCTTGGAACGGGCCAATCACTGACAGCTTGGACCTTAGCGGAATCCATCTGAATGCCTTCAGCGGAAATAACGGAACCGAGAAAAGTAACGGAGGAGACATGAAAAGAGCACTTCTCAGCCTTTACGTAGAGACAATTCTCTAAAGGCGCTGTAGAACACGTCGAACGTGCTGAACATGAATCTCGAGTGACGGAGAAAAAATCAGGATATCGTCAAGATAGACAAAAACAAAAATGTTCAGCATGTCTCTCAGAACATCATTAACTAATGCCTGAAAAACAGCTGGCGCATTGGCGAGACCGAACGGCAGAACCCGGTACTCAAAATGCCCTAACGGAGTGTTAAACGCCGTTTTCCACTCGTCCCCCTCTCTGATGCGCACGAGATGGTAAGCGTTACGAAGGTCCAACTTAGTAAAGCACCTGGCTCCCTGCAGAATCTCGAAGGCTGATGACATAAGGGGAAGCGGATAACGATTCTTAACCGTTATGTCATTCAGCCCTCGATAATCCACGCAGGGCGCAGAGTACCGTCCTTCTTCTTAACAAAAAGAACCCCGCCCCGGCCGGAGAAGAAGAAGGCACTATGGTACCGGCGTCAAGAGACACAGACAAATAATCCTCGAGAGCCTTACGTTCGGGAGCCGACAGAGAGTATAGTCTACCTCGAGGAGGCGTGGTCCCTGGAAGGAGATCAATACTACAATCATACGACCGGTGAGGAGGAAGGGAGTTGGCTCGGGACCGACTGAAGACCGTGCGCAGATCATGATATTCCTCCGGCACTCCTGTCAAATCGCCAGGTTCCTCCTGAGAAGTAGGGAGAGAAGAAACGGGAGGGATGGCAGACATTAAACACTTCACATGACAAGAAACGTTCCAGGATAGGATAGAATTACTAGACCAATTAATAGAAGGATTATGACATACTAGCCAGGGATGACCCAAAACAACAGGTGTAAACGGTGAACGGAAAATCAAAAAAAGAAATAGTCTCACTGTGGTTACCAGATACTGTGAGAGTTAAAGGTAGTGTCTCAAATTTGATACTGGGAAGATGACTACCATCTAAGGCAAACATGGGCGTAGGCTTGTCTAACGGTCTGAAAGGAATGTTATGTTTCCGAACCCATGCTTCGTCCATGAAACAACCCTCAGCCCCAGAGTCAATCAAGGCACTGCATGTAGCACCCGAACCGGTCCAGCGTAGATGGACCGACATAGTAGTACAAGATCTAGATGAAGGGACCTGAGTAGTAGCGCTCACCAGTAGCCCTCCGCTTACTGATGGGCTCTGGCCTCTTACTGGACATGAATTAACAAAATGTCCAGCAACTCCGCAATAGAGGCACAGGCGGTTGGTGATCCTCCGTTCCCTCTCCTTAGTCGAGATGCGAATCCCTCCCAGCTGCATGGGCTCAGTCTCAAAGCCAGAGGAGGGAGATGGTTGCGATGCGGAGCAGGGAAACACCGTTGATGCGAGCTCTCTTCCACGAGCCCGGTGACGAAGATCTACCCGTCGTTCTATGCGGATGGCGAGAGCAATCAAAGAGTCCACATCTGAAGGAACCTCCCGGGAGAGAATCTCATCCTTAACCACTGCGTGGAGTCCCTCCAGAAAACGAGCGAGCAGCGCCGGCTCGTTCCACTCACTAGAGGCAGCAAGAGTGCGAAACTCAATGGAATAATCCGTTATGGACCGTTCACCTTGGCATAAGGAAGCCAGGGCCCTAGAAGCCTCCCCACCAAAAACTGAACGGTCAAAAACCCGAATCATCTCCTCTTTAAAGTTCTGGAATTTGTTAGAGCAATCAGCCCTTGCCTCCCAGATAGCTGTGCCCCATTCTCGAGCCCGGCCAGTAAGGAGTGAAATGACGTAAGCAACTCGAGCTCTCTCTCTAGAGTATGTGTTGGGTTGGAGAGAGAACACAATCTCACACTGCGTGAGAAAGGAGCGGCACTCAGTGGGCTGCCCGGAGTAGCAAGGTGGGTTATTAACCCTAGGTTCTGGAGGCTCGGCAGGCCAGGAAGTAACAGGTGGCACGAGACGTAGACTCTGGAACTGTCCAGAGAGGTCGGAAACCTGAGCGGCCAGGTTCTCCACGGCATGGCGAGCAGCAGACAATTCCTGCTCGTGTCTGCCGAGCATGGCTCCTTGGATCTTGACGGCAGTGTAAACAGCGTCTGAAGTCGCTGGGTCCATTCCTTGGTCGGTTCCTTCTGTCATGCAGGTGAAAGAGGACCCAAACGCGACTTAACAGAAACAGAGTTTATTAATGTTCAAAACGGAATAACTGAAATCCTCTAGATTTGTAGAGGGGAAAACAACTGGAGAAGCGGCCACAGACTGCAGGTCGCTTCGGGTAGGCGCAGGCCGTAGTCGACTGAGACACCTGCTCACACGCAGCGTCTGATGAAGGCACAAAACACGACAGGACAGGGTGATACACAATCACGGCAAAAAACACGACAGGACAGGGCGAAACGCAATCACAGCATGGTGAATACAAAACAAGGAACCGACGGCACAGGAACGGAA
>NC_060197.1:25983733-26023643 GCF_021184085.1 Oncorhynchus gorbuscha
AAAGCGGTTTAACAGAAACAGAGTCATTTAATGTCCAAACACAGGGAATACATATATCCTCTTCAGATGTATCGATAGACAAAATAGACAACCCGCAGAGAGGCGACAAAATAAATCATATAGTCCTCTGATCTATACAGGAGAGTCCCTTCTAGCAGTAGAGGAGAATAGCAGGGTTAGCAGCAACAGACTGCTGGTCTCTCCGGTAGGCGCGGGTTGTAGAGGACAGAGGTACCTGATCACACGTAGCATCTGATGAAGAGGCAGATTACGACAGGACGGGACAAGGGTGAAGCAAACGAGAATCTGACAAAGACAGAAGCAGAAACAGAGAGAGAAATAGAGACCTAATCAGAGGGAAAAAAGGGAACAGGTGGGAGAGAGTAAACGAGGTAGTTAAGAGGAGATGAGGAACAGCTGGGGGAAGGAAAGGGGAGAGAAGGTAACCTAATATGACCAGCAGGGGGAAACGAAGTGAAGAGAAAGAACAGGAACAAGACATAACATGACAATACATGACAGTACCCCCCCACTCACCGAGCGCCTCCTGGCGCACTCGAGGAGGAAACCTGGCGGCAACGGAGGAAATCATCGATCAGCGAATGGTCCAGCACGTCCCGAGATGGAACCCAACTCCTTTCCTCAGGACCGTACCCCTCCCAATCCACTAGGTACTGATGACCACGGCCCCGAGGACGCATGTCCAAAATCTTACGGACCCTGTAGATAGGCGCGCCCTCGACAAGGATGGGGGGGGGGAGACGAACGGGGGCGCGAAGAAAGGGCTTAACACAGGAGACATGGAAGACCGGGTGGACGCGACGAAGATGACGCGGAAGAAGAAGTCGCACTGCGACAGGATTAATGACCTGAGAAATACGGAACGGACCAATGAACCGCGGGGTCAACTTGCGAGAAGCTGTCTTAAGGGGGGACGGTTTTGAGTGGAGAGCCATACTCTCTGACCGCGACAATATCTAGGACTCTTAGTCCTACGCTTATTAGCGGCTCTCACAGTCTGCGCCCTATAATGGCAAAGTGCAGACCTGACCCTCTTCCAGGTGCGCTCACAACGTTGGACAAAAGCCTGAGCGGAGGGGACGCTGGACTCGGCGAGCTGGGACGAGAACAGAGGAGACTGGTACCCGAGGCTACACTGAAAAGGAGATAGCCCGGTCGCAGACAAAGGAAGCGAGTTGTGAGCGTATTCTGCCCGGGGGAGCTGTTCTGCCCAAGACGCAGGGTTACGAAAAGAAAGACTGCGTAAGATGCGACCAATAGTCTGATTGGCCCGTTCTGCCTGACCGTTAGACTGGGGGTGAAAACCGGAAGAGAGACTGACGGAAGCCCCAATCAAACGGCAAAACTCCCTCCAAAATTGAGACGTGAATTGCGGACCCCTGTCCGAAACGGCGTCTGACGGAAGACCATGAATTCTGAAAACATTCTCAATGATGATTTGTGCCGTCTCTTTAGCAGAAGGAAGCTTAGCGAGGGGAATAAAATGAGCCGCCTTAGAGAACCTATCGACAACCGTTAGAATAACAGTCTTCTCCGCTGACGAAGGCAGTCCGGTAATAAAGTCTAAGGCGATGTGATACCACGGTCGAGAGGGAATGGAAAGCGGTCTGAGACGGCCGGCAGGAGGGGAGTTACCGGACTTAGTCTGCGCGCAGTCTGAACAAGCAGCCACGAAACGACGCGTGTCACGCTCCTGAGTGGGCCACCAAAAACGCTGGCGAATAGAAGCAAGCGTACCCCGAACGCCGGGGTGGCTGGCTAACTTGGCAGAGTGAGCCCACTGAAGAACGGCCAGACGAGTAGGAACGGGAACGAAAAGAAGGTTCCTAGGACAAGCGCGCGGGGCGACGGAGTGTGAGTGAGTGCTTGCTTTACCTGCCTCTCAATTCCCCAGACAGTCAACCCGACAACACGCCCCTCAGGGAGAATCCCCTCGGGTCGGTGGAGGCTACAGAAGAACTGAAGAGACGGGATAAAGCATCAGGCTTGGTGTTCTTAGAGCCCGGACGATGAGAAATAACGAACTCGAAACGAGCGAAAAACAACGCCCAACGAGCCTGACGCGCATTAAGTCGTTTGGCAGAACGGATGTACTCAAGGTTCCTATGGTCAGTCCAAACGACAAAAGGAACGGTCGCCCCCTCCAACCACTGTCGCCATTCGCCTAGGGCTAAGCAGATGGCGAGCAGTTCGCGGTTTCCCACATCATAGTTACGTTCCGACGGCGACAGGCGATGAGAAAAATACGCGCAAGGGTGGACCTTGTCGTCAGAAGGGGAGCGCTGGGAAAGAATGGCTCCCACGCCCACCTCTGACGCGTCAACCTCGACAATGAACTGTCTAGAGACGTCAGGCGTAACAAGGATAGGTGCGGATGTAAAACGCTTCTTGAGGAGATCAAAAGCTCCCTGGGCAGAAACGGACCACTTAAAGCACGTCTTGACAGAAGTAAGGGCTGTGAGAGGAGCTGCCACCTGACCGAAATTACTGATGAAACGACGATAGAAATTCGCGAAGCCGAGAAAGCTCTGCAGCTCGACACGTGACTTAGGGACGGGCCAATCGCTGACAGCTTGGACCTTAGCGGGATCCATCTTAATGCCTTCAGCGGAAATAACAGAACCGAGAAATGTGATGGAGGAGGCATGAAAAGAGCACTTCTCAGCCTTTACATAAAGACAATTCTCTAAAAGGCGCTGGAGGACACGTCGAACGTGCTGAACATGAATCTGGAGTGACGGTGAAAAAAATCTGGATATCGTCAAGGTAAACGAAAACAAAGATGTTCAGCATGTCTCTCAGTACATCATTCATTAATGCCTGAAAGACAGCTGTAGCGTTAGCGAGGCCGAACGGCAGAACCCGGTATTCAAAGTGCCCTAACGGAGTGTTAAAGCCGTTTTCCACTCGTCCCCCTCCCTGATGCGCACGAGATGGTAAGCGTTACGAAGGTCCAACTTAGTGAAAAACCTGGCTCCCTGCAGGATCTCGAAGGCTGAAGACATAAGGGGAAGCAGATAACGATTCTTAACCGTTATGTCATTCAGCCCCTCGATAATCCACGCAGGGGCGCAGTGTCCCGTCCTTTTTCTTAACAAAAAAAACCCCCGCTCCGGCGGGAGAGGAGGAGGGGACTACGGTACCGGCGTCGAGAGCTACAGACAAATAATCTTCGAGAGCCTTACGTTCGGGAGCCGACAGAGAGTATAGTCTACCCCGGGGGGAGTGGTTCCCGGAAGGAGATCAATACTACAATCATACGACCGGTGCGGAGGAAGGGGAGGTGGCCCTGGACCAACTGAACACCGTGCGCAGATCGTGATATTCCTCCGGCACCCCTGTCAAATCACCAGGCCCCTCCTGTGAAGAAGAGACAGAGGAAACAGGAGGGATAGCAGACATTAAACACTTCACATGACAAGAGACGTTCCAGGAGAGGATAGAATTACTAGACCAATTAATAGAAGGATTATGACACACTAGCCAGGGATGGCCCAAAACAACAGGTGTAAAAGGTGAACGAAAAATTTAAAAAGAATTGTTTTCGCTATGATTACCAGAGACAGTGAGGGTTAAAGGTAGCATTTCACGCTGAATCCTGGGGAGAGGACTACCATCCAAGGCGAACAAGGCCGTGGGCTCCCCTAACCGTCTGAGAGGAATGTCATGTTCCCGAGCCCAGGCTTCGTCCATAAAACAGCCCTCCGCCCCAGAGTCTATCAAGGCACTGCAGGAAGCTGCCGAACCGGTCCAGCGTAGATGGACCGAAAAGGTAGTACAGGATCTTGAAGGAGAGACCTGAGTAGTAGCGCTCACCAGTAGCCCTCCGCTTACTGATGAGCTCTGGCCTTTTACTGGACATGAAGTGACAAAATGACCAGCGGAACCGCAAAAGAGACAGAGGCGGTTGGTGATTCTCCGTTCCCTCTCCTTAGTCGAGATGCGAATACCCCCCAGCTGCATAGGCTCAGCACCCGAGCCAGTGGAGGAGGGGGGCAACGGATTACGCGAGCTCCCTTTCACGAGCTCGGTGACGAAGATCAACCCGTCGTTCTATGCGAATAGCGAGTTCAATCAAGGAATCCACGCTGGAAGGAACCTCCCGGGAGATAATCTCATCCTTTACCTCCGCGCGGAGACCCTCCAGAAAACGAGCGAGCAAAGCCGGCTCGTTACAGTCACACTCGTTACAGCAAGAGTGCGAAACTCTATAGAGTAATCAGTTATGGATCGATTACCTTGACATAGGGAAGACAGGGCCCTGGAAGCTTCTTCCCCAAAAACAGAACGATCAAAAACCCGTATCATCTCCTCCTTAAAGTTCTGATACTGGTTAGTACACTCAGCCCTCGCCTCCCAGATTACCGTGCCCCACTCACGAGCCCGTCCAGTAAGGAGAGATATGACGTAGGCGATACGAGCTGTGCCCCTGGAGTACGTGTTGGGCTGGAGAGAAAACACAATATCACACTGGGTGAGGAACGAGCGGCATTCAGTGGGCTCCCCAGAGTAACACGGCGGGTTATTAATTCTGGGCTCCGGAGACTCGGAAGCCCTGGAAGTGGCCGGTGGATCGAGAGGTCGGAGACTTGGGCGGCCAGGGTCTCAACGGCATGTCGAGCAACAGACAATTCCTGCTCGTGTCTGCCTAGCATCGCTCCCTGGATCTCGACAGCTGAGTGAAGAGGATCCGATGTCGCTGGGTCCATTTTTGGTCAGATTCTTCTGTTATGCAGGTGAGTGAGGACCCAAAAGCGGTTTAACAGAAACAGAGTAATTTAATGTCCAAACACAGGGAATACATATATCCTCTTCAGATGTATCGATAGACAAAATAGACAACCCGCAGAGAGGGCGACAAAATAAATCATATAGTCCTCTGATCTATACAGGAGAGTCCCCTTCTAGCAGTAGAGGAGAATAGCAGGGTTAGCGGCAACAGACTGCTGGTCTCTCCAGGTAGGCGCAGGTTGTAGAGGACAGAGGTACCTGATCACACGTAGCATCTGATGAAGAGGCAGATTACGACAGGACGGGACAAGGGTGAAGCAAACGAGAATCTGACAAAGACAGAAGCAGAAACAGAGAGAGAAATAGAGACCTAATCAGAGGGAAAAAGGGAACAGGTGGGAGAGAGTAAACGAGGTAGTTAAGAGGAGATGAGGAACAGCTGGGGGAAGGAAAGGGAGAGAAGGTAACCTAATACGACCAGCAGGGGGAAACGAAGTGAAGAGAAAGAACAGGAACAAGACATAACATGACAATACATGACAGTCCTAAATATGCTTCTGCAACCACATTGCTACTAATGTAGCAAAGACCCTGAAGCAACGACAAAAACAGGGTTGTTGCTTCAGGGTTCAGTGGAGACCAATCATATTTCAGCTACATAGGGAGGTGTTGAGGGGTCTGAGCTACAAAGTAGTATCGCCTACCTGTTTGTGAATGCAGAGGAAAGGCTATGGGCCTTTTCACAATCTTTGTTTCAGACCTTTGTGGTTTCTTCTGGGTATCCTGCCTTGGAGACCATTCTGGTAGGTCCACTTCTCTTCCCTGATAACCAAAAGGCCACATTTCCTCATCATCCTTGCTGGTTTAGCTAGCAGTCCACTACACCTGTCACTCGTACAAATCACCCTGAACCCATTACAGATGTTTGTATTCAAGACCAAACCTTTGTCACATCTATCAACGCTCATCTACAAACTCCAACAGAAGAACAACCACTGTGGGAACCAACACAGAAAGCATCAGGACACCACACGCGCCGAAAACAACAAGGTGCTGAAGACGCCGTTCATCATACTACAAAATGGAACCCATCGCGGATTTCCGACATCAACGAGGGAGCCCCAACAGGCACATGGGTTCCTCCGGTAAATTAGGTTACAGGCCGGACACCACAGGAGGAGAGAAATACAACACACGACATGAACACCGAGGGACCACTCTACAAGTAAGTTAACACACGACAAGAAGCACTACAACACGTGTGGCTCTCAAGCTGGTGGGGTGCTCACAGTGGCTTGCGAGTGGTAAAAAAAGGCGAGAGCAGAAACCGTTCATAACAGCGTGGGAGAAACTGTTCAGCAAACGTAGGGTCAAGGCACACAAGGGACCGGTGGACCACGGGGTCACAGGACACCTCACAAAAACCAATTGAATATCCTATTCAACCCACAGAGAGAGGACACAACAGCCTCCCACATTCTTTGGACCTTTGAAGTCAGATCCAAAACAAACACAGGAGGAGCCCATGCCCCCTCACCTGTTCTCCAGAAACCCTGGGTCCCCCAAACAGGTGACAACGACGGAGCACCAACCGGATTGGAGGAATCAGCCGAGCTCCCATAGGCTAGAGCAACTACACAACAAAGAACGGACCAATCGGATGATCGCCCGTCACCACCCACCAGCCCACCTTTCTCAACAGGTCTCGTCATTGATCGGACTGCTACAGGGACGGAGTTGGACTCACCCAGACCTCGAGGGAGCACACCTTAAGACTGTCTTGACACACACCTTTTTGCACGTTCCAATTCCGGTACAATATTGTTTCTCCACCATATTCAGGGGGTACTGGTACAGAGCCAATGTGCGGGGGTACAGGTTACAGGATCGGCAAGACACTCGCAACAGATACAGGCTTCCCGAGAGGCACAGTGGTCCTAAGGCACTGCATCTTAGTGCAAGAGGCATCACTACAGTCCCTGGTTCGATTCCAGGTTGTATCACATCCGGCAGTGATTGGGAGTCCCATAGAACGGCGCACAATTGGCCCAGCATTGTCCGGGATTAGCAGGGGTAGGCAGTCATTGTAAATAAGAATTTGTTCTTAACTGACTTGCCTAGTTAAATAAAGGTTAAATAAATGAAAAGATATGACGTATTACAAACAACGGGACAGGGCTCGACGTTCAGGCAACAAGGGTGACATGTATCTGCTGCCGACTTAACGCAGCGACAGGTCACCGCTCAAGCACTACAACGACAGATCTCGCTGCCGAAACTCATCAGGGCACTTCACCACCTGAGGATATCGACATCCACCTCACGGTTGGCCAACTTCCTCTGGACTATTAATGAAAGCAACCCTGTCGACCCATCCTTGGCGACTCCAACACCGTCCACCTGCCACAGATCCGCTCGAACTTGGTACAAATGGAAGCCTACCCTGGTGCCTGCCTCTGCCACGCCGTCCGGCTATCTGCGGCCTGCCCAGAAGTGGCTAAAGTCATCATCTTCTTCGGCCTCAACAACTGCGTAGCCGGCACAGCCACGACCTCCCACAAGGGCCTCAACCTCCTGCTCAGCACGGCCTCTCAGGCCTTCCACAATGCAGCCATCTTTGTGCCCAAGACCAACTACTAACCGGTGATGGAGCTGTACGATAGGATCAACCTGGACGTCCTCAACGAGTTGATCGGCTAGAAACAACAAGTCCCCCCTGTTGCCCACGTCAGAGTTCCGCATAACGAGGGATGACCTGCACTAGACCCAAGCCACAGGCGCAGTGATGTGGCACCTGTGGAGCCGCACCCTAAATTAGACAGGTTGCTCTCTTGCCCAAACCAGGGGGAGAGTGCCTGGACGGCCCCGTAGCTGCTTACCGGCCTCTCTGGCCGGGGGCCCTGCACCTGCCGGCGATACATATGTCTGTACATATAAACCCTGTCGACCCATCCTTGGCGACTCCAACACCAAAAGAAATAACATTTATTTTCAATGAGAAGTGCATGTGCCTCGCCAAAGCAACACAAAGTTCACAGAATCACAAAATCAAGTGCTGAGTCAGCGTGATTCCACAAAATGTTACTCCACTCCATACCACTATGTGAGTGTGTGTGTATAATTTTGACCCCACGGGGTGAGATCTTGCGTGGAGCCCCAGATCGAGGGAGATTATCAGTGGTCTTGTATGTCTTCCATTTCCTAATAATTGCTCCCACAGTTGATTTCTTTAAACCAAGCTGCTTACCTATTGCAGATTCAGTCTTCCCAGCCTGGTGCAGGTCTACAATTTTGTTCCTGGTGTCCTTTGACAGCTCTTTGGTCTTGGCCATAGTGGAGTTTGGAGTGTGACGGTTTGAGGTTGTGGACAGGTGTCTTTTATACTGATAACAAGTTCAAACAGGTGCCATTAATACAGGTAACGACTGGAGGACAGAGGAGCCTCTTAAAGAAGAAGTTACAGGTCTGTGAGAGCCAGAAATATTGCTTGCTTGTAGGTGACCAAATACTTATTTTCCACCATAATTTGCAAATAAATTCATTAAAAATCCTACAATGTGATTTTCTGGATTTTTTTTTCTCATTTTGTCTGTTATGGTTGAAGTGTACCTATGATGAAAATTACATGTATCTCTCATCTTTTTAAGTGGGAGAACTTGCACAATTGGTGGCTGACTAAATACTTTTTTGCCCCACTGTATATATATACATATATATATATATATATATATATTATATACTGTATATATATACAGTGGGGAGAACAAGTATTTGATACACTGCTGATTTTGCAGGTTTTCCTACTTACAAAGCATGTAGAGGTCTGTAATTTGTATCATAGGTACACTGCGAGAGACGGAATCTAAAACAAAAATCCAGATAATCACATTGTATGATTTTTAAGTAATTAATTAGCATTTTATTGCATGACATAAGTATTTGATACATCAGAAAGGCCGAACTTAATATTTGCTACAGAAACCTTTGTTTGCAATTACAGAGATCATACGTTTCCTGTAGTTCTTGACCAGGTTTGCACACACTGCAGCAGGGATTTTGGCCCACTCCTCCATACAGACCTTCTCCAGATCCTTCAAGTTTCGGGGCTGTCGCTGGGCAATATGGACTTTCAGCTCCCTCCAAACATTTTCTATTGGGTTCAGGTCTGGAGACTGGCTAGGCCACTCCAGGACCTTGAGATGTCTCTTCCGGTGCCGACAGAGATGGCCGCCTCGCTTCACGTTCCTAGGAAACTATGCAGTTGTTTTTTTTTTTTTACATGTTATTTCTTACATTAGTAACCCAGGTCATCTTAGTTTTCATGACATACAGTCGAGAAGAACTACTAAACATAAGAGCAGCGTCAACTCACCATCAGTACGACCAAGAAAATGACTTTCACGAAGCGGATCCTGTTTTCTGCCTTTCACCCAGGACAACGGAATGGATCCTCGCCGGCGACCCAAAAAAAACGAATTCGTAAAAGGGGGAAACGGAGCGGTCTTCTGGTCAGACTCCGGAGACGGGCACATCGTGCACCATTCCCTAGCATTCTTCTCGCCAATGTCCAGTCTATTGACAACAAGGTTGATGAAATCCGAGCAAGGGTAGCATTCCAGAGGGACATCAGAGACTGTAACATTCTTTGCTTCACAGAAACATGGCTCACTGGAGAGACGTTATCGGAATCGGTGCAGCCAGCTGGTTTCTCCACGCATCGCACCGACAGAAACAAACATCTGTCTGGTAAGAAGAGGGGCGGGGGCGTATGCTTCATGGTTAACGTGACGTGGTGGGATCATAACAACATACAGGTACTCAAGTCCTTCTGTTCATCTGATTTAGAATTCCTCACAATCAAATGTCGACCGCATTATCTTCCAAGGGAATTCTCTTCGATTATAATCACAGCCGTATATATTCCCCCCCAAGCAGACACATCGATGGCTCTGAACAAACTTTATTTGACTCTTTGCAAACTGGAATGCATTTATCCGGAGGCTGCATTCATTGTAGCTGGGGATTTTAACAAGGCTAATCTGGAAACAAGACTCCCTAAATTTTATCAGCATATCGATTGCGCAACCAGGGCTGGAAAGGGCTGGAAAAACCTTGGATCACTGCTATTCTAACTTCCGCGACGCATATAAGGCGTCCCGCCCTCCTTTCGGAAAAGCTGACCACGACTCCATTTTGTTGATCCCTGCCTACAGACAGAAACTAAAACTAGAACCTCCCGCGCTGAGGTCTGTTCAACGCTGGTCTGACCAATCTGATTCCACACTCCAAGACTGCTTCCATCACGTGGACTGGGATATGTTTCGTATTGCGTCAGACAACAACATTGACGAATACGCTGATTCGGTGAGTGAGTTCATTAGAACGTGCGTTGAAGATGTCGTTCCCATAGCAATGATTAAAACATTCCCAAACCAGAAACCGTGGATTGATGGCAGCATTTGCGTGAAACTGAAAGCCCGAATACAAACAGTGTAACTATTCCCTCCGCAAGGCAATCAAACAAGCTAAGCGTCAGTATAGAGACTAAGTAGAATCTCAATTCAACGGCTCAGACACAAGAGGTATGTGGCAGGGTCTACAGTCAATCACGGATTACAAAAAGAAAACCAGCCCAGTCACGGACCAGGAGGTCTTGCTCCCAGGCAGACTAAATAACTTTTTTTGCCCGCTTTGAGGACAATACAGTGCCACTGACACGGCCCGCAACTAAAACATGCGGACTCTCCTTCACTGCAGCCGACGTGAGGAAAACATTTAAACATGTCAACCCTTGCAAGGCTGCAGGCCCAGACGGCATCCCCAGCCGCGCCCTCAGAGCATGCGCAGACCAGCTGGCTGGTGTGTTTACGGACATATTCAATCAATCCCTATCCCAGTCTGTTGTTCCCACATGCTTCAAGAGGGCCACCATTGTTCCTGTTCCCAAGAAAGCTAAGGTAACTGAGCTAAACGACTACCGCCCCGTAGCACTCACTTCCGTCATCATGAAGTGCTTTGAGAGACTAGTCAAGGACCATATCACCTCCACCCTACCTGACAACCTAGACCCACTCCAATTTGCTTACCGCCCAAATAGGTCCACAGACGATGCAATCTCAACCACACTGCACACTGCCCTAACCCATCTGGACAAGAGGAATACTATGTGAGAATGCTGTTCATCGACTACAGCTCGGCATTTAACACCATAGTGCCCTCCAAGCTCGTCATCAAGCTCGAGACCCTGGGTCTCGACCCCGCCCTGTGCAATTGGGTACTGGACTTCCTGACGGGCCGCCCCCAGGTGGTGAGGGTAGGCAACAACATTTCCACCCCGCTGATCCTCAACACTGGGGCCCCACAAGGGTGCGTTCTGAGCCCTCTCCTGTACTCCCTGTTCACCCACGCAGCCACGCACGCCTCCAACTCAATCATCAAGTGGTAGGCTTGATTACCAACAACGACGAGACGGCCTACAGGGAGGAGGTGAGGGCCCTCGGAGTGTGGTGTCAGGAAAATAACCTCACACTCAACGTCAACAAAACTAAGGAGATGATTGTGGACTTCAGGAAACAGCAGAGGGAACACCCCTCTATCCACATTGATGGGACAGCAGTGGAGAGGGTAGTAAGTTTTAAGTTCCTCGGCGTACACATCACAGACAAACTGAATTGGTCCACCCACACAGACAGCATCGTGAAGAAGGCGCAGCAGCGCCTCTTCAACCTCAGGAGGCTGAAGAAATTCGGCTTGTCACCAAAAGCACTCACAAACTTCTACAGATGCACAATCGAGAGCATCCTGTCGGGCTGTCTCACCGCCTGGTACGGCAACTGCTCCACCCACAACCGTAAGGCTCTCCAGAGGGTAGTGAGGTCTGCACAACGCATCACCGGGGGCAAACCACCTGCCCTCCAGGACTCCTACACCACCCGATGTCACAGGAATGCCATAAAGATAATCAAGGACAACAACCACCCGAGCCACTGCCTGTTCACCCCGCTATCATCCAGAAGGCGAGGTCAGTACAGGTGCATAAAAGCTGGGACCGAGAGACTGAAAAACAGCTTCTATCTCAAGGCCATTAAACAGCCACCACTAACATTGAGTGGCTGCTGCCAACACACTGACTCAACTCCAGCCACTTTAATAATGGGAATTGATGGGAAATTATGTAAAATATATCACTAGCCACTTTAAACAATGCTACCTAATATAATGTTTACATACCCTACATTATTCATCTCATGTGTATATGTATATACTGTACTCTATATCATCTACTGCACATTTATGTAATACATGTATCACTAGCCACTTTAACTATGCCACTTTGTTTACATACTCATCTCATATGTATATACTGCACTCAATACCATCTACTGTATCTTGCCTATGCCGCTCTGTACCATCACTCACTTATATATCTTTATGTACATATTCTTATCCCCTTACACTTGTGTCTATAAGGTAGTAGTTTTGGAATTGTTAGCTAGATTACTTGTTGGTTATTATGCATTGTCGGAACTAGAAGCACAAGCATTTCGCTACACTCGCATTAACATCTGCTAACCATGTGTATGTGACAAATAAAATTTGATTTGATTTGAGATGCTTCTTATGTAGCCCCTCCTTAGTTGCCCTGGCTGTGTGTTTGGGGTCGTTGTCATGCTGGAAGACCCAGCCATGGCCCATCTTCAATACTCTTACTGAGGGAAGGAGGTTGTTGGCCAAGATCTCGCGATACATGGCCCCATCCATCCTCCCCTCAATACGGTGCAGTCATCCTGTCACCTTTTCAGAAAAGCATCCCCAAAGAATGATGTTTCCACCTCCATGCTTCACGGTTGGGATGGTGTTCTTGGGGTTGTACTCATCCTTCTTCTTCCTCCAAACATAGCGAGTGGAATTTACACCAAAAAGCTCTACTTTTGTCTCAGCAGACCACATGACCTTCTCCCATTCCTCCTCTGGATCATCCAGATGGTCATTGGCAAACTTCAGACAGGCCTGGACATGCACTGGCTTGAGCAGGGGGACGTTGCGTGTGCTGGAGGATTTTAATCCATGACGGCGTAGTGTGTTACTAATGGTTTTCTTTGAGACTGTGGTCCCAGCTCTCTTCAGGTCATTGACCAGGTGTAGTTCTGGGCTGATCCCTCACCTTCCTCGTGATCATTGATGCCCCACGAGGTGAGATCTTGCATGGAGCCCCAGACCGAGGGTGATTGACCGTCAGTTTGAACTTCTTCAATTTTCTAATAATTGCACCAACAGTTGTTGCCTTCTCACCAAGCTGCTTGCCTATTGTCCTGTAGCCCATCTCAGCCTTGTGCAAGTCTACAATTATATCCCTGATGTCCTTACACAACTCTCTGGTCTTGGCCATTGTGGAGTGGTTGGAGTCTGTTGGATTGAGTGTGTGGACACGTGTCTTTTATACAGGTAACGAGTTCAAACAGGTGCAGTTAATACAGGTAATGAGTGGAGAACAGGAGGGCTTCTTAAAATAAAACTAACATATCTGTGAGAGCCGGAATTCTGGTTCTGGTTGGTAGGTGATCAAATACTTATGTCATGCAATAAAATGCAAATGAATTACTTAAAAATCATACAATGTGATTTTCTGGATTTTTGTTTTAGACTCCGTCTCTCACAGTTGAAGTGTACCTATGATAAAAATTACAGACCTCTACATGCTTTGTAAGTAGTAAAACCTGCAAAATCGGCAGTGTATAAAATAATTGTTCTCCCCACTGTATATAAACTCAGCAAAAAAACAAACGTCCCTTTTTCAGGACCCTGTCTTTGAAAGATAATTTGTAAAAAATAATTAATAATAATTTCACAGATCTTAATTGTAAAGGGTTTAAACACTGTTTCCCAAACAATTAATGAACATGCACCTGTCGAACGGTCGTTAAGACACTAACAGCTTACAGACGGTAGGCAATTAAGAACACAGTTATGAAAACTTAGGACACTAAAGAGGCCTTTCTACTGACTCTGAAAAACACCAAAAGGGTGTTGCCCAGGGTCCTTGCTCATCTGCGTGAATGTGCCTTAGGCATGCTGCAAGGAGGCATGACGACTGCATATGTGGCCAGGGCAATATAGTTCAATGTCTGATCATCCTCGCAGTGGCAGAGCACGTGTAACAACACTTGCACAGGATTGGTACATCCGAACATCACACCTGTGGGACAGGTACAGGATGGCAACAACTGCCTGAGTTACACCAGGAATGCACAATCCCTCCATCAGTGCTCAGACTGTCCGCAATAGGCTGAGAGAGGCTGGACTGAGGGCTTGTAGGCCTGTTGTAAGGCAGGTCCTCACCATACATCACCGGCAACAACATTGCCTATGGGCACAAACCCACCACTGCTGGACCAGATAGGACTGGCAAAAAGTGCTCTTCACTGATGAGTAGCGGTTTTGTTTCACAAGGGGTGATGGTTGGATTCGCATTTATCGTCAAAGGAATGAGCATTACACCGAGGCCAGTACTCTGGAGCGGGATCGATTTGGAGGTGGAGGGTCCATCATGGTCTGGGGCAGTGTGTCACAGCATCATTGGACTGAGGTTGTTGTCATTGCAGGCAATCTCAATGCTGTGTGTTAGAAGGAAGACATCCTCCTCCCTCATGTGGTACCCTTCCTGCAGGCTCATCCTGACATGACTCTCCAGCATGACAATGCCACCTGACATACTGCTTGTTCTGTGTGTGATTTCCTGTAAGACAGGAATGTCAGTGTTCTGCCATGACCAGAGAGGAGCCCGGATCTCAGTCCCATTGAGCACGTCTGGGACCTGTTGGATCGGAGGGTGAGGGCTAGGGCCATTCCCCCCAGAAATGTCCGGGAACTTGCAGGTGCCTTGATAGAAGAGTGGGGTAACATCTCACAGCAAGAACTGACAAATCTGGTGCAGTCCACGAGGAGGAGATGCACTGCAGTACTTAATGCAGCTGGTGGCCACACAAGATACTGACTGTTACTTTTGATTTTGACCCCCCCCTGTTTGTTCAGGGACACATTATTCCATTTCTGTTAGTCACATGTCTGTGGAACTTGTTCAGTTTATGTCTCAGTTGTTGAATCTTGTTATGTTCATACAAATATTTACACATGTTAAGTTTTCTGAAAATAAACGCAGTTGACAGTGAGAGGACGTTTCTTTTTTTGCTGAGTGTGTATATATATGGAAATGCAGACCATTACATTGATGGAAGGAAGCTACAGTCTATCCGCAATATTAAATCTGATCTACCCCCGCTAAAAAATAAAATGTTAAAGTCAAAATATAAAAATGATACTAAAAGAAAAAAATATATGTTTTCAGCTGCCCATTTTTGAGACCGTGGATGCCAAACTTCTCCCTACTGCCTGAAGGGGCTAGACGCGGAGTGCCCCTCTGAATTACGTCAGGGTGAAGACACTTCTAAAAAGGCTGCCCTACACCATCAGAGCTCTAAGATTGAACAATGCAAAAAAAATACTGAAAAAGTAAATGAAAAAAAGGAATTATTACTGCATCCCACCTTTAACCCTTTTTCATGTTCAAGAAGTGAAGCGGGTGCTCATGCTTGCAGGAAACCCCCAACACGCCTGTCTCGTCCAATTTCGTTGTTTTTGGTTTGGACTTGATGATGTTGAAATCGTTGACAACCCTGCACATTTCTTTAATATCAAGTACAGTACAGGTATAACGTAGTGAGCTGTTGCCTGAAGCAAATCACACACAGTTGTGCCAGATTCAGTGCCTAAATTGATCTTTCATGAGACAACCAATAATATTACATTCAACATACACAATATTAACAATCCATGTCCAACCTTAAGACCACTGAGTCAAAAAGATAAAGTGGGGGGACAACTGCATCATTTAAATACGAATTAGTGGCAAGCTTTGATATGATGAGTTCAAATAATTCTAGATTTTGTTCACATTCCCTTCCATTTCTGCATGAGGTAATAATGGAAGGAATCCTTAAAATGCAGTGCATATTACATTCAAGTATAATGTTATCACTTTACCCCAGTTGATGATATGCTCTTACAAATGAATCAATCCACATCAGCTTGGTTAGCAAAGTACTTTTCCTCATGTTTTGGTGGCTCATAACTTGAGCCAGACAACCTTTTTCCTAGGCAAACCTAAAAGCCCATCCGCTGCCACCACCACTGTTCCATTGTCCTGTAAAGAGATGTCAAATATACTTATACTATACAATACTATACAACTTTAGAGTTTTTTTGGACCCGAGACTTGTCCCAACTTTAGAGTTTTTTGGACCCAATTTGTAAGTCGCTCTCCAATTTGTAAGTCGCTCTGGATAAGAGCGTCTGCTAAATGACTTAAATGTAAATGTTAAATGTGAGAAAGAGTAGCTGCTGCTCTGTAACAGATCATGGGGATCCCAATAAACAAATAAAATGAAAGACTAGAAGTATGTTAGTCTGTACAATTGTTTGACAAAAATTATACAGAGATGTTTCTAACAGATAATGTGGGTTTATAAAAGAGGGCGACGTCACAATTGTGCTTTGATGTGTTTTTTGGGGGGGGGTGCTAAACAATTAAATAGGCCATCAAAATACAACAAACCTTGAGACAGAGCAAGCACTGGTTTCCATCGGCAGGTTCTGCATGACGGAACTCCACATAGGTCTCATTTGTCAGGGCAGCATACAAGTCTTTTCCCTGAAATGAATGAACAGTCACTTGACGGCACTCTGATTCATTACTGCATTCCATCAGCACATGCAGCAAATGCATCTTCACATGCAAGTAGCACATGGTTTTGATGACAGATCAGGAATTCGTTGATGAACTTTTGCAGACAAAGTAGACATATTATAGAAACATATTATGAGAGTGATTACTTACTGTCCTATGAGGAAAATGTAATGACAGGCATATGGCCCTCAGTGAAACACCACACTCAAGCTGCAGGCTGGTTATGGCCTTGAGTACTGAGCAGACCACTGCAGTCTGAGGCTGGCGGGGTGTGCAAGGCCAGAGCTTGTACCTGACCAACGACACTGCCTCCGGCTCACACTGGCATAGCTCTACTTGCACATCATGCACTCGGCCTGAAAGAAGAAAAATAGTTAGTAATGAAAAGTTCCTTTGAAAAGGTCACAAATAAACTGTTAACAGAACGGAGCAAAACTCCAGCCTCTGGGTGGGCACACTACTGAAGAGGAACCTCCTCGAAGCTGGCACCTTGCCCCTACGCAACCATCCTTGCCTACCGCAGGAACCCCAACCTCAGCCACAAGCTCGTTGTCCGCTCCCACCTGCAACCACACAAACCATGCTGGCTCGAAACCGAGCCCCACTTCGCCCACATCCACAGTATCCGAAGCACAACTCGCACCACCCTCCTTCGGGTGCTAATCCCTTTGGGCGCTTCTCCCAAACACACCACCATCTGCCTCGTCAACCAACACCTCGACAACCTCTACACCATCGCAAATATCACTAGTTTACTTTGACATATCTGTGAAGCGTGTAAAGGAATTCTGCCCTGTGCACACAAGTGACCACAGGAAACTTCTTTGATCAGAGGTTAGTTTGTTTAATAAGGATTGCAACCCGGAGTAGACACTTGCAAGTAACACACTCAGTACAAAATATGGTGTTTTCCTTAACTTTAATAACATATAAGCTCTTAATTCATAGTTGCTAATACAAAGATGTCTCTATTAGGCGGAGTTCAGCTTATTGTTATTTGCGGTTAGTTTACCAATCCTTCTTCCTCCTCATGTGCTAGCAGAGGTAAGTCTAGAACATAGTATCAACAGGAACTGAAATTATAGTTTCAACACAGAGACATCTGACTTTGTACAGTTGACCTTTTCATGCACTTGCAAGGTCTATTACTGATTCATAATCTCAAGCTAAAGCAAAACATTAATCGTTGTACTTTTGTAATCGCAGGTAGAATTCTAATGTATAGATATAATAACATTTCTTAGAGGCGTAATGGCATAATCCGCAATCAGGAATTTAGTTTCACCATCATTCGGGGTCAACAACATAGAAAACTTTGCATTTCACATAGTATACATAATTATCAAGCTTTTAGAAGTTTAGGTTTGGTTAAACATTTATGGGGAATAATGTTACCTCTGGGTGCATTATATTTAGCATTGTCCCAGCCATAACAACCCATAGGGCAGAAGCCTATCTCCTGTTTCCGTAGTGTGAGGCAACTTGATATACAAGTCTACCCCCTGGACAAGACGCTAGTCTATGGCAGTGGTATGACTGAACTGGGGATCGAACCCAACTTTCCAATCTCGGGCCGACACTAACCCCAAGGCCACTGAGTTAATGGATGTGTTGTGCTTTAAATAAATAACATCCGCTGCAGATTGTCAGCTGCTGTAACTCAAAATGGAGGTTTTTGGTTTTCTCCTTCAATGATTTCACTCTGAAACAAGTTGTTTGAGGACAATTGCTTACCAAAACTGTCTTGTTCACTTTTAATACCTGCACACCCATGTCTTCCGAGTTATAAAGGGGTGACCAGCCACATAATAACTTTTAAAAGTCTCCCATGACAACAAACACTACCCCGTTGACTATATCCTGTAATAGTTTGTTATTGTTCTAGTTATTATATCATAACACAGTTACCACAAGTTACTACAATTAAGGTATAAGCCAAAATCAAGGGGTATACACAGAGTAAACCAAACATTAGGGACACCCCCTCTCCCTCTCCTCATTGCCCTCACAGCCTCAATTCTTTAGGGCATTGACTCTACAAGGTGTCGAAAGAGTTCGAAAGGGATGCTAGTCGACTTGCCTCCAATGCTTACCAACTTGGCTGGATGTCCTTTTGGGTGGTGTACCATTCTTGATACACACGGGAAACTGTTGAGAGAGAAAACCCCAACAGCATTGCAGTTCTTGACACAAACTGGTGTGCCTGGCACCTACAGTTGAAGTCGAAAGTTTACATACACTTAGGTTGGAATCATTCAAACTCGTTTTTCAACCACTCCACAAATGTCATGTTAAAACACTATAGTTTTGGCAAGTTTGTTAGGACATCTACTTTGTGCATCACACAAGGAATTTTTCAAGAATGGTTTACAGACAGATTATTTCACCTATAATTCACTTTATCACAATTCCAGTGGGTCAGAAGTTTACATACACTAAGTTGACTGTGCCTTTAAACAGCTTGGAAAATCCCAGAAAATTATGTCATGGCTTTAGAAGCTTCTGATAGGCTAATTGATATCATTTGAGTCAATTGGAGGTGTACCTGTGGATGTATTTCAAAGCCTACCTTCAAACCCAGTGCCTCCTTGCTTGACATCATGGGGAAATCAAAAGAAATCAGCCAAGACTTCAGAAAAGAAATTGTAGACCTCTACAAGTATGGTTCATCCTTGGGAGAAATTTCCAAATGCCTGAAGGTACCACGTTCATCTGTACAAGCAATTGTATGCAAGTATAAACACCATGGGACCACGCAGGCGTCATATACCGTTCAGGAAGGAGACTTGTTCTGTCTCCTAGAGATTAATGTACTTTGGTGCGAAAAGTTAAAATCAATCCCAGAACAACAGCAAAGGACCTTGTGAAGATGCTGGTGGAAACAGGTACAAAAATATCTATATCCACAGTAAAACGAGTCATATATCGACATAACCTGAAAGGCCGCTCAGCAAGGAAGAAGCCACTGCTCCAAAACCGCCATAAAAAAAGCCAGACTACGGTTTGCAACTGCACATGGGGACAAAGATTTAACTTTTTGGAGAAATGTCCTCTGGTCTGATGAAACTAAAATATAACTGTTTGGCCATAATGATCATCGTTATGTTTGGAGAAATAAGGGGGAGGCTTGCAAGCCGAAGAACACCAATCCAACCGCGAAGCACGGGGGTGGCAGCATTATGTTGTGGGGGTGCTTTGCTGCATGAGGAACTGGTGCACTTCACAAAATAGATGGCATCATGAGGTAGGAGAATTATGTGGATATATTGAAGCAACATCTCAAGACATCAGTCAGGAAGTTAAAGCTTGGTCGCAAACGGGGCTTCCAAATGTCAGTCTGCATGGAGCAGCCAGAGCTGTCAGTCTGCATGGAGCAGCCAGAGCTGCCAGTCTGCATGGAGCTGCCAGTCTGCATGGAGCTGCCAGAGCTGCCAGTCTGCATGGATCAGCCAGAGCTGTCAGTCTGCATGGAGCAGCCAGAGCAGCCAGAGCCACCAGTCAGCCAGGATCCGCCAGTCAGCCAGGATCCGCCAGTCAGCCAGGATCTGCCAGAACCACCAGCTAGCCAGGATCTGCCAGAACCTACTACCTGCCTGAGCTTCCTCTCAGTACTGGGCTTCCTCTCAGTACTGGGCTTCCTCTCAGTGCTGAACTTCCCCTCAGTCCCGAGCTTCCCCTCAGTCCCGAGCTTCCCCTCAGTCCCGAGCTTCCACCTCAGTCCCGAGCTGCCCCTCAGTCCAGTGGGGTCCTTGGTGAGGGTTATTAGGCCAAGGTCGGTGGCGAGGGTCGCCAATCAAAGGACGCATTACAGGGGGACTAAGACTTGGTTGGAGTGGGGTCCACGTCCCGAGCCGGAGCCGCCACCATGGACAGACGCCCACCCGGACCCTCCCCTATGGGTTTAGGTGTGCGGCCTGAAGTCCGCACCTCGGGGGGGGGGGGGGGGGGGGGTTCTGTCACGCCTTGGTCTTAGTACTTTGTGTTTTCTTTCTTTATTTCTTTCTTTATTTGTTTTTGTATTGCGGTTTTAGTAGGTATTGGGATTGTGGCTGAGTAGGGTTGTCTAGGAAAGTCTATGGTTGCCTGAGGCGGTTCTTAATCAGAGGCAGGTGATTTTCATTGTCTCTGATTGGGAACCATATTTAGGCAGCCATATTTTTTGAGTGTTTCGTGGGTGATTGTTCCTGTCTCTGTGTTAGTTGTCACCAGATAGGCTCAGTCACTTTGGTTTTTCTTTTTTCCTCATTTTGAAAGAGAAGAGAACGAGCTCCAGTCTCCTTGCGGAGATGGTGCTAAATCCATCAACACGGTCGGTCCCTGGGATTGGGCTAGCCAACACGATTCGGTTTGCTTGGAAGGAAAAGGAGTTGGAGCCTTTAGGACGGGAAACTTTTGGAAGGATAATATTGATGGGGATTCTAATGCTGACGGTGAAGGATGTGTTTTGTTTCCAAGGCAACTCGTTGGAGGGAGCATACGACGTTGCACTATATACAGAGGAGAAACACAATGATATCCTGAGAAGGACAAGAGCAGTGGGAGGTGAGAGGCCGATGAGCCACTATGAAATAACAAGCCTGGCGAAGAACAACTTTAGGGTTGTAACTGTCAACATTTACAACCCTTACGTTAAGGATGAAGAGGTGAGGGCCTTTCTGGGGAGATACATGGATAACGTCTCCTCAGCAAGGCACCTCAAAGACTCCCTTGGGTTTTGGAATGGGAGGAGAGGCTTCCAGGCCCTCCTCAGGGAAGACCCAAAGGGACATGGTGGCTACCTCCATCCTCCTGCTATGTTCTCCCTAGGGGCTGACAGGGGGGATGTTGTTTTATGCACGTCAGGCACTGTATGGCCTACGGCCACATATTCGCTTCGCGCAGCACAAGAAAATGCAGATTTTGTGGATCTGAGGAACACGAGGCGAGGGATTGTGACAAGCCTAAGGCATGCCATGGGTGTGGCTCGTCAGCACACCTGTGGCGGGGGTGCCCGGCTCGTCAGAGGTCATATGCGTCTGCGGCTGGGGGGGAGCAGGAGCGGGGGATGGGGGAAGAAGAGGAGGGGAAGGAAGCACGCCTCATGACCAGAGTACAGGTCCAGAGGGGAAGGCCACAAGTAAGGAGGAGGATCAAGAAGCGGCGGATGGAAGAGAGAAGGAAACAGAAGGCACGGGAGTAGGAGAACCAGGAAAAGCGGCGGAAGTAGGCAACCGAGTGGAGGAGCATGAGAGAGAAGAAAGCGAGGGAGGATGTTGGAGAAGGAGACGGTGGAAGAGCAAGTGGACTGGGGGGGAAAGTGCCCTGGTGGAAGAGATGAGGGGTATGGTGGAGGAGCTGGCGGGGGGAGGGTGGTATCTCTCCACTGCCGCCATCACCAAAGAAGAGAATGAAGAGGAGGGTGCGATTGGCCGACAGTGAGAGGGAGGGGATGGCCAAGAGAGTGATGGGGGTGGGAGAAACCTCTGGGTTGCTGCTGGTTTCCCCAGGCCCTCAACTTCTGTTGGGTGGGGACACACCTAACAAGACTCAGGACTGGGTACAGGAGGAGGTGGGGAGTTTTTTGTTCGGGGACTCAGCCTCCCGATTTTTTTTTTCCAAACCAGCTGCAGCACTGGGGAGGGGGAGGAGTGTGGGGGTAGACCCAGGGTGCAGGGCACCCCGGATCCAAACACTATTCCTGCATCCTGGGTTGGTGAGATGGAGGAAGAGGGGGGGATGTCGGGAGTACGGATGGTGTTCTCACCGGTAGATATGGAGCAGGGGAGCATCGGGTGAGTCTCCTGTTTTTTTTTCTGTCTGGGTTTAGAATTTGAGTGTATTACATGTTCTTATTTTATTCTTTCATGGGGTCTAATTTTACTTTTGTTAGTTTAAATGTAAGGGGTTTAAGGGATTTTGTTAAGAGGAGGGCGATTTTTAGTTATTTGGAGGGTGTGGGGTTTGATTTTTGTTTTTTACAGGAGGTTCACCTGAGGGATGGAGGGGATGTTAGTAGGTTTAAGAGGGAGTGGGACAAGGGGGAGTCGGTTTGGGGTATTAGGGGTGGGTGCACTCATTGGGGGTAGGGATTTTGTGTGGGCACAGGGAGGTAAAAGTGGAGGATTCTTTTGTGGTAATGCAGGGGAGGGTTATAGGGGTGGATGTCACAATAAGGGATTGTAAATTTAGATTAGTGGTGGTGTATGGGCCACAGGTGGTGGCAGACAGGAGGGAGATGGTGGACTGTCTGACGCCCCTGTGTGTCACAAATAGTAAATTAGTGATAGGGGGGATTTTAATACAGATTTAGGAATGGGGGGGATAGCAGTGCAGGCGCCATTACCGGGCTAATGGCTTGTCTGTTTTCTTTTCGGATCGCGACGGGGTGGCGACCCCACCTGCAGGAGCAGTCTGCCTCTTTGGTAGGGGGTACTGGAAGTTAGATCGGGATGTGCTGGCGGAGCAGGCTTTTGTTGACGGGTTTTATGGTTTCTTTTGGAGGCTTGAAGGCCTCCGGTCCATGTGCGAGGGGGTGTTAGAGTGGTGGGAATTAGTTAAGGTGAGGATTAGGGCTTTTATAATAGGGTATTGCAAGAGGAAAAAAAGGGAGGAGAGGAGGGAGGTGGATCGTATCCAAAGGTTAATTGAACTCGAGTACGAGGCAGGCAACCTCGGCTGGTCGTTTGACTGGGAGAGATCCGCAACCCAAAAGGCACAGCTCAGGGAGTTGCAGGAGCGGAAGGCTCGAGCTTTCCTGGAGCGTGCACATAGTGTCTTTCTAGAACACAATGAGACTTGTTCTGCTATGTTCTTTAAGTCGGTTAGGGCCAGACAGAGTAGGAAGGTAATGCATGGCGTTAGGGAAGAAAATGATAGTATAGTTAGAGAACCAGAGGATATGGTCAGGGTGACAACTGATCATTTCCAAAGTTTATTTAAGGAAAGGGAAATAGATGTAGAGCAGGGAAATGTGTTTTTAGAACACTTGTCCAGGCGGTTGCCGGAGGACATTAGAGAAGTGATGGAGGCCCAGATTTCACTAGAAGAGGTTGAGAGCGCTCTTAGGAGGATGGGAAAAGGGAAGGTGCCTGGGATGGATGGGCTGCCGGCTGAGTTTTATCTCAAGTTTTGGGGTATACTTGGACCAGTGGTCCTCAAAGTCTTGAAGGCCATCCTTGAGATGGGGTCCCGGGGGGATCAATGGCTGTTGGTGTGCTGTCACTTTTATATAAGAAGGGGGAAGTAACAGACCTTGGCAACTGGCGGCCGTTAACCATGCTGTGTGTAGATTACAAGCTACTTGCAAAGGTTTTAGCAGACCGGTTGCGCACAGCCCTTCCCTACGTCGTCCATGAGGATCAGACGTGCGGGGTAGAGGGCCGCTTTATTAGATGGAACCTACAGTTAATCAGGGACTCCATCGCTTGGGTTGAAGATAGAGGACTGCCTTTAATGGTAGCAGCGCTAGATCAGGCGAAAGCCTTTGATCGCGTGAATAGATCCTTTTTATTCAGAGTGTTAGGTCGATTAGGATTTGGGGAGAAGTTCATAGGATGGATTCGTACATTATATGTCGGAGCGGGGTGCCAAGTTAGTGTAAATGGTCACTTGGGTGATGTTTTTGACTTCTCGTCTGGGGTCAGGCAGGGGTGCCCACTCTCGGCTCTCCTCTTCGTTCTGTACATGGAGACTCTGGGGGCTGCCATTAGGGCAGACACAGGGGTGGAAGGCTTGTTGATCCCTGGAAGTGGTGGGCTGCGTGTTAAGATGACGCAGTATGCCGACGACACTTCCTTGCTGCTGTGCAAGGACTCGTGCCTGACGAGGTCCCTTGCCATCTTTGTGGATTTCACCCGAGCGTCGGGAGCAGTTCTGAACCATGCAAAATCTTCCGTCAAGTTTTTCGGAAGATGGCGCAGTAGAACGGATGCGCCTGGGGGGTTATCTCTCTGTGAGGGGGCCCTGAGGATTCTCGGGTTCCATTTTGAGACCTCCGGCTCAGTGACGCTAAACTGGAACATGCGTATCGCAGTGGTACAGAGGAAGCTAGCGATGTGGAAAGCTAGGTATTTGTCTTTTATGGGCAAAGTCCTGGTCCTAAAGGTGGATGTGTTGCCGTCTCTTTTGTATTTGGCGTACATCTACCCATTGCCGGCTTGTCTGAGGAGGCCTCTAGTGAGGCTTGTGTTTCAGTTCATGTGGAGTGGCAGGTGCGAGTGGGTCGCCAGGGCACGCATGATCTGTCCCATCGGGGAGGGAGGTAGGGGGGTACCACATTTCCCCCTCAAGCTGCACACAATTTTTGTTTCTTCCTTGTTAACGGAGCTTGCTCATCCAGTGATACACCCGTCCGGTTACCTCCTGCGGGTGTTCTTGTCGTATCAGGCGAGAAGCGTAATGGTGTGGTCTAACACGGGTCCTCGGGCGGAACAGCTGCCGTGGCACTTTGGTCATGCGGCCAAGTGGTGCGTGCGCACCCTGGGGTTGAAGTTGCCCGAGTAGGTTTAGATCACAGGCACCTGTACGAGGAGGTCAGAAAGGCAGGGAGTCCGGTGCCTGTAGTGGGCATCTCTGAAGTGGTCTGGGAGGGAGTGCAGGCGCGGGGTCTGGACAACAGGCTCAAGGACCTGAATTGGTTGAGCCTCCATAAGTGCTTGCCGGTACGTTCCATCATGTACCGGTATAGTTTGGTGCAATCCCCCACCTGTCCAAGATCCTCTTGTGGCAGGGAGGAGACTGTGCGCCATGTCTTTTGGGACTGTGCCTTTGCCGGAGTAGTATGGGCAGTAGTACGCTAGCCAACGCTAGCCAACGTCTTCTGTATAGAACTCAACTACCCGGTCGCATTCACAGGTAGTATCACATTTTCACTTCATTTCATTACAGTACAACGGTTTGATTTGTTTGATCGTAGCTAGCTACATAGCCGTCTTTGTATCAAAGATAATTGTGTAGTCTAGAGCGATTTTCTAGGTTCGCTAGCCAGCTATTGTCGTTCTTTTAACGCAACGTAACGTAAACAACACTGCTAGCTAGCCAGCTAGCCCCGAATAGCAACACTGCAGAAACTATTACACTCAACGGAACGACTTGATTAGTGTAGTGTCAACAACGCACCCACTGCCAGCTGGCCTACTTCAGCAGTACTGTATCATTTTAATCATTTTAGTCAATAAGATTCTTGCTACGTAGCTTAACTTTCTGAACATTCGAGACGTGTAGTCCACTTGTCATTCCAATCTCCTTTGCATTAGCGTAGCCTCTTCTGTAGCCTGTCAACTATGTGTCTGTTTATCCCTGTTCTCTCCTCTCTGCACAGACCATACAAACGCTCCTCACCGCGTGGCCGCGGCCACCCTACTCTGGTGGTCCCAGCGCACGACCCACGTGGAGTTCCAGGTCTCCGGTAGCCTCTGGAACTGCCAATCTGCGGTCAACAAGGCAGAGTTCATCTCAGCCTATGCCTCCCTCCAGTCCTCGACTTCTTGGCACTGACGGAAACATGGATCACCACAGACAACACTGCTACTCCTACTGCTCTCTCTTCGTCCGCCCACGTGTTCTCGCACACCCCAGAGCGTCTGGTCAGCGGGGTGGTGGCACCGGGATCCTCATCTCTCCCAAGTGGTCATTCTCTCTTTCTCCCCTTACCCATCTGTCTATCGCCTCCTTTGAATTCCATGCTGTCACAGTTACTAGCCCTTTCAAGCTTAACATCCTTATCATTTATCGCCCTCCAGGTTCCCTCGGAGAGTTCATCAATGAGCTTGATGCCTTGATAAGCTCCTTTCCTGAGGACGGCTCACCTCTCACAGTTCTGGGCGACTTTAACCTCCCCACGTCTACCTTTGACTCTTTCCTCTCTGCCTCCTTCTTTCCACTCCTCTCCTCTTTTGACCTCACCCTCTCACCTTCCCCCCCTACTCACAAGGCAGGCAATACGCTCGACCTCATCTTTACTAGATGCTGTTCCTCCACTAACCTCATTGCAACTCCCCTCCAAGTCTCCGACCACTGCCTTGTATCCTTTTCCCTCTCGCTCTCATCCAACACCTCCCACACTGCCCCTACTCGGATGGTATCGCGCCGTCCCAACCTTCGCTCTCTCCCCCGCTACTCTCTCCTCTTCCATCCTATCATCTCTTCCCTCCGCTCAAACCTTCTCCCACCTATCTCCTGATTCTGCCTCCTCAACCCTCCTCTCCTCCCTCTCTGCATCCCTTGACTCTCTATGTCCCCTATCCTCCAGGCCGGCTCGGTCCTCCCCTCCCGCCTCCGTGGCTCGATGACTCATTGCGAGCTCACAGAACAGGGCTCCGGGCAGCCGAGCGGAAATGGAGGAAAACTCGCCTCCCTGCGGACCTGGCATCCTTTCACTCCCTCCTCTCTACATTTTCCTCCTCTGTCTCTGCTGCTAAAGCCACTTTCTACCACGCTAAATTCCAAGCATCTGCCTCTAACCCTAGGAAGCTCTTTGCCACCTTCTCCTCCCTCCTGAATCCTCCGCCCCCTCCCCCCCTCCTCCCTCTCTGCAGATGACTTCGTCAACCATTTTGAAAAGAAGGTCGACGACATCCGATCCTCGTTTGCTAAGTCAAACGACACCGCTGGTTCTGCTCACACTGCCCTACCCTGTGCTCTGACCTCTTTCTCCCCTCTCTCTCCAGATGAAATCTCGCATCTTGTGACGGCCGGCCGCCCAACAACCTGCCCGCTTGACCCTATCCCCTCCTCTCTTCTCCAGACCATTTCCGGAGACCTTCTCCCTTACCTCACCTCGCTCATCAACTCATCCCTGACCGCTGGCTACGTCCCTTCCGTCTTCAAGAGAGCGAGAGTTGCACCCCTTCTGAAAAAACCTACACTCGATCCCTCCGATGTCAACAATTACAGACCAGTATCCCTTCTTTCTTTTCTCTCCAAAACTCTTGAACGTGCCGTCCTTGGCCAGCTCTCCCGCTATCTCTCTCTGAATGACCTTCTTGATCCAAATCAGTCAGGTTTCAAGACTAGTCATTCAACTGAGACTGCTCTCCTCTGTATCACGGAGGCGCTCCGCACTGCTAAAGCTAACTCTCTCTCCTCTGCTCTCATCCTTCTAGATCTGTCGGCTGCCTTCGATACTGTGAACCATCAGATCCTCCTCTCCACCCTCTCCGAGTTGGGCATCTCCGGCGCGGCCCACGCTTGGATTGCGTCCTACCTGACAGGTCGCTCCTACCAGGTGGCGTGGCGAGAATCTGTCTCCTCACCACGCGCTCTCACCACTGGTGTCCCCCAGGGCTCTGTTCTTGGCCCTCTCCTATTCTCGCTATACACCAAGTCACTTGGCTCTGTCATAACCTCACATGGTCTCTCTTATCATTGCTATGCAGACGACACACAATTAATCTTCTCCTTTCCCCCTTCTGATGACCAGGTGGCGAATCGCATCTCTGCATGTCTGGCAGACATATCAGTGTGGATGACGGATCACCACCTCAAGCTGAACCTCGGCAAGACGGAGCTGCTCTTCCTCCCGGGGAAGGACTGCCCGTTCCATGATCTCGCCATCACGGTTGACAACTCCATTGTGTCCTCCTCCCAGAGCGCCAAGAACCTTGGCGTGATCCTGGACAACACCCTGTCGTTCTCAACCAACATCAAGGCGGAGGCCCGTTCCTGTAGGTTCATGCTCTACAACATCCGCAGAGTACGACCCTGCCTCACACAGGAAGCGGCGCAGGTCCTAATCCAGGCACTTGTCATCTCCCGTCTGGATTACTGCAACTCGCTGTTGGCTGGGCTCCCTGCCTGTGCCATTAAACCCCTTCAACTCATCCAGAACGCCGCAGCCCGTCTGGTGTTCAACCTTCCCAAGTTCTCTCACGTCACCCCGCTCCTCCGTTCTCTCCACTGGCTTCCAGTTGAAGCTCGCATCCGCTACAAGACCATGGTGCTTGCCTACGGAGCTGTGAGGGGAACGGCACCTCAGTACCTCCAGGCTCTGATCAGGCCCTACACCCAAACAAGGGCACTGCGTTCATCCACCTCTGGCCTGCTCGCCTCCCTACCACTGAGGAAGTACAGCTCCCGCTCAGCCCAGTCAAAACTGTTCGCTGCCCTGGCCCCCCAATGGTGGAACAAACTCCCTCATGACGCCAGGACAGCGGAGTCAATCACCACCTTCCGGAGACACCTGAAACCCCACCTCTTTAAGGAATACCTAGGATAGGATAAGTAATCCCTCTCACCTCCCCCCCCTAAGTTTTAGATGCACTATTGTTAAGTGACTGTCCCACTGGATGTCATAAGGTGAATGCACCAATTTGTAAGTCGCTCTGGATAAGAGCGTCTGCTAAATGACTTAAATGTAATGTAAATGTAAATGGCTAGGGCACGGGTGTTGTTAGGTTTGGTAAGGGGGGATTTTGTATTGATGTGGGCCAGGTTAGAGAGAGGTGTAGGGAGAGCGAGAGGGACGGATAGGGACAGGTTTCTGCTCTGGCTTCTCATGAGTCTCTTTAAACGGGGGCTGTGGGAAGCCAGGCAGAACATGGTGAAGACAGGGAGAGATTGGGGGGTGGAAGGAATAGTGAGGAGGGTGGAAGGAGATTTGAGGGGGAGGATGAAGAGGGAGGAGAGGAAGTGGGGGCAGCATGCTGCTCGGGAGAGATGGAAGGGGGGTTTAGGGCTGGGTGTCATTTAGATTTGTAAGGGGATAGATTAGGGACGGGGAGATAGGGAAAGGTATTTTGTAGGGTGACGGGGAGGGAAGATGCTCCCCTGAGGTTTTGTTTGGGGTTTATGTTTAGTTAAATTAGTTGAATTAAAATACCATTATTTGAGTATTTATGAAAATTATGAGTTGTAAAGAATGTATGGTATTGAAGATAATAAATTATTTTTTAGAAAAAAAACATTTAAAAGATAGGCTGTATAGGTTTTCACGGTCCGTTTGTTGTTTTTGTATTGTTCGTGTTTTTCTTCATTAAAGATGTATCGAACTAACCACGCTGCATTTTGGTCCGACTCTCCTTCGACGGAAGAAAACCGTAACATGATCGTCTGTTGTGGATGAACAAAATCAACATGTGCGCAGTGGCGGGCGCACGGCCCAGTCTAGTCATGTTGATTTTGTCCATCCACACAACACAAGTTCAGGACACACAGGTTGAAATATCAAAACGCACTCTGAACCAACTATATTAATAGTTCACTGCAATTTAGCTAGCTAGCACGATGGAGTCGCTAGAGCACGATGGCATCCTCTTGGAATTCAGTTAAAGGCAAACATGGTATAGAGATATAAATATGAATGACTTTATATTTCTATGGTCTGAAGTACTGAGTTAGTATGTCTTAACTCTGCTTGCCTTGTTGGTTGAATACACAAAGTATATGATGGAGGAGTGCAGCAAGGCTCTCTCTCCTGTCAACTCTTTAAACAAATATTTTTCCTTTCTCTATTCCCCCCTCTATCACTATCTCTCTCTCTCTCTCTCTCTCTCTCTCTCTCTCTCTCTCTCTCTCTCTCTCTCTCTCTCTCCCTCTCTCTCTCTCTCTCTCTCTCTCTCTTTTTTTTTTCTTTCTCTTTCTCTTTCTCTTTCTCTTTCTCTTTCTCTTTCTCTTTCTCTCTCCCTCATATAGATATGGAGCCAATGGGTTATTGGCTTGCAGACTTGTGAGCAGATGCTGATTTGTTGAACCTGAGAGAGCACAGCAAGACAGCCCTGAATTCAGCCCAGTATTTGGCATGATATTTTCTCTACAGGTCCACTATAGTGTTGGAAAGAGAGAGAGCAGGGAAAAGAATTGGAATCTGGTGACCTAGTTTGTGAAACACTGTGTGGTAAATGTAATGATCATTGGTGTTGTTCATGGTTCTGTTGATTCTGTTGCAGTCTACAGATGTAGGATCTTAATTTGAGCCAGTTCTGCTACAGCAGAAAAAATAATCCTGAAGCAACAGGAAATGGTAATTACATTTTTGTACGGGTTGATACATGTTTTATTAGAGCAAATCTAGTCTGACATTTTAAAGTGGAAATGGCAAACTGCAGAAGCCTTTAGAAAACTCAAATGTACTACAAGTTTGCATTTCTTGCTGTGCAGGAAAAGTCTTAATAACAAAATAGTGATCAAATTAAGATCCTACATCTGTAGTTACTGTTCCGATTTCTCAGTCACAACTACATAAACAGATTTGTTTTGAGTTGTAATTTTCTCGCCGTCAGATCAATTAATGAATTCCGCTTTTATTGTCTTATTATTAAAAAGGATTATTAAAAAGTAATCGCTGTTCTACATGGCTGTTCCAGGGAAAGGAGTCAATTAGGTTGGTAATGTGTGAATGCCCTCGACGGGTAATTATATTGAAGGTTCACGTTTATGAGAGGAAATGTCTCTATGCTTTAGATTACATATGAGTCATTGTCTTTCTTTTGCACACTGTCTATATCTCCTCCCTTACCAACCAAGGCACAAAAGGTTATTTCTGAAGCTGAAAAGGCTCAAAGTAAATATCAGGTGAAGAAATGTGATATTGCTGTTTTTATATCATGACTAGAATATAAATATAAATACAGTTATTCAAGATATTGAGTTGAATATATGTAGGCCTCTCATGGATAGGTGGTGCTGAATATCAAATGTCCCCTATGCAAATGTATATTTCTGTTTATTTATCTCCTTTCAAATTAATCTTATGAAAGTCAATTAAACAGATTACATATCACTCTTTCCCTACATGAGCTGAAATTATTAACATTTCCTGTGTGTCTCTCCTCTCGGTGTCACGCCCGTGAATGGCTGACAGGGATAACGAGTGTAATAGCTGTTTGAATTGATCCTTGTGAGTTGACAAGACGTCTGGCCGGTGAAGCGTCGTCATTGTCCCGTCGAGATAGATGACTTTTGAGCATAAAGTGACAGTTAGTGGTGGATTTATTTCCCTTTGAGTATTAATCAACAGAGGATTTATTTTTGCTGCGTATTACAAAGACTGAGACTTACTCTGCCACTGCCATAGAATAGCGTTCCACCCCTTTGAATATCAGTACTTCTGGGGGAAAGAAAATGAATAGGCTCTGATGTTAGCCTCTGATGTGCCTGACTCTCCAAACATTAACTTCGTGCGGCACACCCACTCCATCACGTTGATTTCTGTGAAGATGAAACTGTGATTGAACAGGCCTCTCCTCCTGCAGGCTCTCACCGTATGTCTCATGCAGTTAGAGAGTATGAAGGGTGAGCTTTATAAAGCCTGTCACCTGACCAAATATGAGGTGAGGAGTATACCTGCTACACATGTCTATGCCTGCTGCCATGCCGGTCAGGGTTCACCTGGGGGTGGAATGTGGGGGGCATAGAGTAGGTGGGAAATGGGGGTGGAAAAGGGGGGTAAGTTGGGCTAGATCGGTTGAAGGGGGTTAGATAGGGTGAGGTGATAGCTATGCAAGGTGGCAGCTTGCTATCCAGCTGGCTATCTCTAACTAAACCTGCATAATGTCATGGAGAGCTTTAGGTAGGTAATATGGTTAGGGTTGGTGAGGTAGACGAAGGATTCTATGTAGGCCTAGGTAATGTGAGGTGAAGTGGAAGCTGGGCATTTGAAGTGATTGGTAGAGGCTGCCTGGGGAGAAGAATGAAGCGGTGGCTGTTGCTAGGTAGGAAAAGAGACCCAGACCACAGACCTGGCGAGGCACAGTGAACAATGATAAACATCAGCAATTTAGGTCACTGGAGGCCTCAGATCTGTGTCTCTCACCGTCTGAGTGGATCTGGCCAGGGTTATCCACACAGTCAAACCAACCGCAGGACAACAAGCAAATAAAACACACCCTCACCGCTGCACCACCATAAGGACACAGCTCTGCATTTTTAATGGGAGCTAAAATCACTGAGGACTTAAGAAGGGGATTGCCTCTGCTCTATATGCAGAGAGCAGAAGACTGGATACTGGCAGTGTTGAGGAAGCTACTCTGAAAAGATAGTTTACCAAGCTTAATTCACGCTGAAAGAAGTTAAGGTGCACTAAAGCTTTCCCTACGAAAAATATAGTTTACTTAACTAAAGTTACTTTGAAAAAGTAGTTCACTACATCCAAACTACTTTGTGAAATGTCAGACTATAAATTGCAAGAGCACACTTTGGGGTCATATGCAGAATGTGTAATTTATCCAATTAAACACAAAAACAATGTTTCAAGTGAGAATTAGGCAAGTCTGATGCAGAAAAAGGAAATATTGCATACTTCACCCACATTTTATTGTATTCTGCAAAACAAGTAGTATATAATTCCAGTACTTACAGTGCCTTCTGTAAAGACTTTCTTCCACATTTTGTTACTTTACAGCCTTATTCTAAAATGGAGAATATAAAAATAATACTCAGCAATCTACACACAATACCCCAAAATGACAAAGACAAAAACGTTTTTTAGAAATGTATACAACTTTATTAAAATGAAAAGCGGAAATACCTTATTTATGTAATTATTCAGACCCTTTGCTATGAGACTTGAAATTGAGCTCAGGTGCATCCCGTTTCCATTGATCATCCTTGAGATGGTTCTTCAACTTGATTGCAGTCCGCCTGTGGTAAATTCATTTGATTGGACATGATTTGCTTAGTAAAATAAAGGTTCAATTTAAATAAATAAAACATTTGGAAAGGTACAGGTCCGACAGTTGACAGTGCATGTCAGAGAAAAAACAAAGCCATGAGGTTGAAGGAATTTTCAGTAGACCTCCGAGACAGGATTGTGTCGAGACAGATCTGGGTAAGGGTAGCAAAATAATTCTGCAGCATTGAAGGTCTCCAAGAACGCAGTGGGTTCCAAAATTCTTAAATGGAAGAAGATTGGAACCACCAAGACTCTTCCTAGAGCTGGCCGGCCGGCCAACTTGAGCAACTTGGGGAGAAGCGCCTTGGTCAGGGAGGTGACCAAGAACTCGATGGTCACTCTGACAGAGCTCTAGAGTTCCTCTGTGGAGATGGGAGAACCTTCCATAAGGACAACCATCTCTGTAGGCCTTTATGGTAGAGTTGTCATGCAGGTGAAAGAGGACCCAAAAGCGACTTAACAGAAACAGAGTTTATTCAAGTCCAAACAGGGAATAACAGAAATCCTCTAGTCTGTAGAGGGGAATAACAGGAGAAGCGGCCACAGACTGCAGGTCGCTTCGGGTAGGCGCAGGCCGTAGTTGACAGAGACACCTGCTCACACGCAGCATCTGATGAAGGCAAAAAACACGACAGGACAGGGCGATACACAATCACAGCAAAAACACGACAGGACAGGGCGAAACGCAATCACAGCATGGTGAATACTAAACAAGGAACCGACGGGACAGGAACGGAACACAAAGGAATAAATAGGGACTCTAATCAGGGGAAAGGATCGGGAACAGGTGTGGGAAGACTAAATGATGATTAGGGGAATAGGAACAGCTGGGAGCAGGAACGGAACGATAGAGAGAAGAGAGAGCGAGAGAGTGAGAGAGGGAGGGGGAGAGAGAGGGATAGAAATAGGGAAAGAACCAAATAAGACCAGCAGAGGGAAACGAATAGAATGGGGAGCACAGGGACAAGACATGATAATAAATGACAAACATGACAGTACCCCCACTCACCGAGCGCCTCCTGGCGCACTCGAGGAGGAATCCTGGCGGCAACGGAGGAAATCATCGATGAGTGAACGGTCCAGCACGTCCCGAGACGGAACCCAACTCCTCTCCTCAGGACCGTAACCCTCCCAATCCACTAAGTATTGGTGACCCCGTCCCCGAGAACGCATGTCCATGATCTTATGTACCTTGTAAATAGGTGCGCTCTCGACAAGGACGGGAGGGGGAGGGAAGACGAACGGGGGTGCGAAGAAAGGGCTTAACACAGGAGACATGGAAGACAGGATGGACGCGACGAAGATGTCGCGGAAGAAGCAGTCGCACAGCGACAGGATTGACGACCTGGAAGACACGGAACGGACCAATGAACCGCGGAGTCAACTTACGAGAAGCTGTCATAAGAGGAAGGTTGCGAGTGGAAAGCCACACTCTCTGGCCGCAACAATACCTTGGACTCTTAATCCTGCGTTTATTGGCGGCTCTCACCGTCTGTGCCCTGTAACGGCAAAGTGCAGACCTCACCCTCCTCCAGGTGCGCTCACAACGTTGGACAAACGCTTGAGCGGAGGGAACGCTGGACTCGGCAAGCTGGGATGAGAACAGAGGAGGCTGGTAACCCAGACTACTCTGAAACGGAGATAACCCGGTAGCAGACGAAGGAAGCGAATTGTGAGCGTATTCTGCCCAGGGGAGCTGTTCTGCCCAAGACGCAGGGTTTCTGAAAGAAAGGCTGCGTAGTATGCGACCAATCGTCTGATTGGCCCTCTCTGCTTGACCGTTAGACTGGGGATGAAACCCGGAAGAGAGACTGACGGACGCACCAATCAAACGACAGAACTCCCTCCAAAACTGTGACGTGAATTGCGGGCCTCTGTCTGAAACGGCGTCTAACGGGAGGCCATGAATTCTGAATACATTCTCAATAATGATTTGTGCCGTCTCCTTAGCGGAAGGAAGTTTAGCGAGGGGAATGAAATGTGCCGCCTTAGAGAACCTATCGACAACCGTCAGAATCACAGTCTTCCCCGCAGACAAAGGCAGACCGGTAATGAAGTCTAAGGCAATGTGAGACCATGGTCGAGAAGGAATGGGGAGCGGTCTGAGACGACCGGCAGGAGGAGAGTTACCCGACTTAGTCTGCGCGCAGTCCGAACAAGCAGCCACGAAACGGCGCGTGTCACGCTCCTGAGTCGGCCACCAAAAGCGCTGGCGAATAGACGCAAGAGTGCCTCGAACACCGGGATGACCAGCTAACTTGGCAGAGTGAGCCCACTGAAGAACAGCCAGACGAGTGGAAACAGGAACGAAAAGGAGGTTACTAGGACAAGCGCGCGGCGACGCAGTGTGCGTGAGTGCTTGCTTAACCTGTCTTTCAATTCCCCAGACTGTTAACCCGACAACACGCCCATAAGGAAGAATCCCTCGGGATCAGTAGAAGCCACAGAAGAACTAAACAGACGGGATAAGGCATCAGGCTTGGTGTTCTTGCTACCCGGACGGTAAGAAATCACAAACTCGAAACGAGCGAAAAACAACGCCCAACGAGCTTGACGGGCATTAAGTCGTTTGGCAGAACGGATGTACTCAAGGTTCTTATGGTCTGTCCAAACGACAAAAGGAACGGTCGCCCCTCCAACCACTGTCGCCATTCGCCTAGGGCTAAGCGGATGGCGAGCAGTTCACGGTTACCCACATCATAGTTGCGCTCAGATGGCGACAGGCGATGAGAAAAATAAGCGCAAGGATGAACCTTATCGTCAGACTGGAAGCGCTGGGATAGAATGGCTCCCACGCCTACCTCTGAAGCGTCAACCTCGACAATGAATTGTCTAGTGACGTCAGGAGTAACGAGGATAGGAGCGGACGTAAAACGTTCTTTTAGAAGATCAAAAGCTCCCTGGGCGGAACCGGACCACTTAAAACACGTCTTGACAGAAGTAAGAGCTGTGAGAGGGGCAGCAACTTGACCGAAATTACGAATGAAACGCCGATAGAAATTAGCGAAACCTAAAAGCGCTGCAACTCGACACGTGACCTTGGAACGGGCCAATCACTGACAGCTTGGACCTTAGCGGAATCCATCTGAATGCCTTCAGCGGAAATAACGGAACCGAGAAAAGTAACGGAGGAGACATGAAAAGAGCACTTCTCAGCCTTTACGTAGAGACAATTCTCTAAAAGGCGCTGTAGGACACGTCGAACGTGCTGAACATGAATCTCGAGTGACGGAGAAAAAATCAGGATATCGTCAAGATAGACAAAAACAAAAATGTTCAGCATGTCTCTCAGAACATCATTAACTAATGCCTGAAAAACAGCTGGCGCATTGGCGAGACCGAACGGCAGAACCCGGTACTCAAAATGCCCTAACGGAGTGTTAAACGCCGTTTTCCACTCGTCCCCCTCTCTGATGCGCACGAGATGGTAAGCGTTACGAAGGTCCAACTTAGTAAAGCACCTGGCTCCCTGCAGAATCTCGAAGGCTGATGACATAAGGGGAAGCGGATAACGATTCTTAACCGTTATGTCATTCAGCCCTCGATAATCCACGCAGGGGCGCAGAGTACCGTCCTTCTTCTTAACAAAAAAGAACCCCGCCCCGGCCGGAGAAGAAGAAGGCACTATGGTACCGGCGTCAAGAGACACAGACAAATAATCCTCGAGAGCCTTACGTTCGGGAGCCGACAGAGAGTATAGTCTACCTCGAGGAGGAGTGGTCCCCGGAAGGAGATCAATACTACAATCATACGACCGGTGAGGAGGAAGGGAGTTGGCTCGGGACCGACTGAAGACCGTGCGCAGATCATGATATTCCTCCGGCACTCCTGTCAAATCGCCAGGTTCCTCCTGAGAAGTAGGGACAGAAGAAACGGGAGGGATGGCAGACATTAAACACTTCACATGACAAGAAACGTTCCAGGATAGGATAGAATTACTAGACCAATTAATAGAAGGATTATGACATACTAGCCAGGGATGACCCAAAACAACAGGTGTAAACGGTGAACGGAAAATCAAAAAAGAAATAGTCTCACTGTGGTTACCAGATACTGTGAGGGTTAAAGGTAGTGTCTCAAATCTGATACTGGGAAGATGACTACCATCTAAGGCGAACATGGGCGTAGGCTTCTCTAACTCTCTGAAAGGAATGTCATGTTTCCGAACCCATGCTTCGTCCATGAAACAACCCTCAGCCCCAGAGTCTATCAAGGCACTACATGTAGCACCCGAACCGGTCCAGCGTAGATGGACCGACAAAGTAGTACAGGATTTTGATGGAGAGACTTGAGTAGTTGCGCTCACCTGTAGCCCTCCGCTTACAGATGAGCTCTGGCTTTTACTGGACATGAATTAACAAAATGTCCAGCAACTCCGCAATAGAGGCACAGGCGGTTGGTGATCCTCCGTTCCCTCTCCTTAGTCGAGATGCGAATCCCTCCCAGCTGCATGGGCTCAGTCTCAATGCCAGAGGAGGGAGATGGTTGCGATGCGGAGCAGGGAAACACCGTTGATGCGAGCTCTCTTCCACGAGCCCGGTGACGAAGATCTACCCGTCGTTCTATGCGGATGGCGAGAGCAATCAAAGAGTCCACATCTGAAGGAACCTCCCGGGAGAGAATCTCATCCTTAACCACTGCGTGGAGTCCCTCCAGAAAACGAGCGAGCAGCGCCGGCTCGTTCCACTCACTAGAGGCAGCAAGAGTGCGAAACTCAATAGAATAATCCGTTATGGACCGTTCACCTTGGCATAAGGAAGCCAGGGCCCTAGAAGCCTCCCCACCAAAAACTGAACGGTCAAAAACCCGAATCATCTCCTCTTTAAAGTTCTGGAACTTGTTAGAGCAATCAGCCCTTGCCTCCCAGATAGCTGTGCCCCATTCTCGAGCCCGGCCAGTAAGGAGTGAAATGACGTAAGCAACCCGAGCTCTCTCTCTAGAGTATGTGTTGGGTTGGAGAGAGAACACAATCTCACACTGCGTGAGAAAGGAGCGGCACTCAGTGGGCTGCCCGGAGTAGCAAGGTGGGTTATTAACCCTAGGTTCTGGAGGCTCGGCAGGCCAGGAAGTAACAGGTGGCACGAGACGTAGACTCTGGAACTGTCCAGAGAGGTCGGAAACCTGAGCGGCCAGGTTCTCCACGGCATGGCGAGCAGCAGACAATTCCTGCTCGTGTCTGCCGAGCATGGCTCCTTGGATCTCGACGGCAGTGTAACGAGCGTCTGAAGTCGCTGGGTCCATTCCTTGGTCGGTTCCTTCTGTCATGCAGGTGAAAGAGGACCCAAAAGCGACTTAACAGAAACAGAGTTTATTCAAGTCCAAACAGGGAATAACAGAAATCCTCTAGTCTGTAGAGGGGAATAACAGGAGAAGCGGCCACAGACTGCAGGTCGCTCCGGGTAGGCGCAGGCCGTAGTTGACAGAGACACCTGCTCACACGCAGCATCTGATGAAGGCAAAAAACACGACAGGACAGGGCGATACACAATCACAGCAAAAACACGACAGGACAGGGCGAAACGCAATCACAGCATGGTGAATACTAAACAAGGAACCGACGGGACAGGAACGGAACACAAAGGAATAAATAGGGACTCTAATCAGGGGAAAGGATCGGGAACAGGTGTGGGAAGACTAAATGATGATTAGGGGAATAGGAACAGCTGGGAGCAGGAACGGAACGATAGAGAGAAGAGAGAGCGAGAGAGTGAGAGAGGGAGGGGGAGAGAGAGGGATAGAAATAGGGAAAGAACCAAATAAGACCAGCAGAGGGAAACGAATAGAATGGGGAGCACAGGGACAAGACATGATAATAAATGACAAACATGACAAGAGTGGCCAGACTGAAGCCACTCCTCAGTAAAAGGCACATGACAGCCCGCTTGGCACCTAAAGGAATCTTAGACCATGTGAAACAAGATACGCTGGTCTGATGAAACCAAGACTGAACTATTTGACCTGAATGTCAGGCGGAAACCTGGCACCATCCCTATGGTGAAGCGTGTTGGTGGCAGCATCATGCCGTGGACATGTTTTTCAGTGACAGGGACTGGGAGACTATTCAGGATCGAGGTAAAGATGAATGGAGCAAAGTACAGAGAGCTCCTTGATGAAAACCTGCTCCAGAGCACTCAGGACCTCAGACTGGGTCGAAGGTTCACCTTCCAGCAGGACAACGACCCTAAGCACACAACCAAGACAACGCAGGAGTGGCTTCGGAACAAGTCTCTGAATGTCTTTGAGTGGCCTAGCCAGAGCCTTGACTTGAACCCGATCGAACATCTCTGGAGATATCTGAAAATAGCTGTGCAGCAATGCTCCCCATCCAACCTGACAGAGCTTGAGAGGATATGTAAAGAGGAATGGGAGAAACTCCCCAAATACAGGTACCAAGCTTGTAGCGTCCTACTCAAGAAGACTCAAGGCTGTAATCGCTGCCAAAGGTGCTTTAACAAAGTACTGAATACTTATGTAAATGTTATATTTCAATTTTGTATTTTTAATACATTTGCAAAAATGTCTAAAAACCTGTTTTTGCTTTGCAATTATTGAGTATTCTGTGTAGATTGATGAGGGGGAAAACAATTTAATCAAGAATAAGGCTGTAGAATAAGGCTGTAACGTAACAAAATGTGGAAAAAGTCAAGGGGTCTGAATACTTTCCCAATTCACTGTAGCTACACCACTACATGGCAAAAAAATGTAGTTAAATTACTAGTTGAACTACATGTAGTTCACTACTCCCCAACAGTGAATACTGGATGGTGGTGGTTCCGTTAGGGTGGCCATGTTTCCTCATAATGTTGTTGTAAAGTCATCTTGCCACGTCT
>NC_060197.1:26023743-26031114 GCF_021184085.1 Oncorhynchus gorbuscha
CAAGTCCATTTGGTGGAAACGACACTGGTTGGGAAAATGCACATATTTTCTATATGCAGGTTTTAGAATATTGTTATGACAATTGGTCGCCAATTGGATGGAAACCTAGCTACTGTCAAATCTAAACTAATCGACCACTTATCTAAACTACAGTGTAATACAAGGCAAAAAAACATTGAGACTAATATATATATTTTTAAACATGTCTGTAACGCCATATCAACTACCTTTATTTAACTAGGCAAGTTAGTTAAGCTCAATCTCTGAGCTCTGACTCCTAAACCAGTGGATGGCAGAACAAGTTAAAACTCAGCATTATCAAACAGTCTTTCCTTCCTCCCCTCTATGCCCCTGAGGTCTTTTTTCACTAATGCTGTTTATATAGAGCTTAAGGGGGTTCCAGATGGTGAGTTTTCATGAAAACATTTCTTTGACGTACTCACTAGAGTGATGTTGTGGTTGTGACAGTGAGGTGGTGTAATGTGTGTTAAATGTTTACATGTGATGCACTTCCATTGCATAATTATGCAAATTGAAGTATGGCACCTGTGGTTGTACTGTGACGTCATGGTTCTGCATTGTGTTTTGTTTTCCCAAGATGCAGCAACAGAAAATGTAGAACTCTGTAAATGGTGATGTGTAACAGTAACACATGGTCGTAATAGTTATATGTACAGTGCAGCTCCAAAAGTATTGGGGCAGAGACATTTCTGTTGTTGTTTTGGCTCTGTACTCCAGCACTTTGGACTTCAAATGATACATCGTCTGAGGTTAAAGTGCAGACTGTCAGCTTTCATTTTTGCACCATTGTAGGGGACCAAAGTAGGACAAATTCACTATGTATATTAAAGTAGTAAAAGATAAGTGGTCCCATATTCATAGCACACAATGATTACAGAAAGCTTGTGACTCTACAAATTTGTTGGATGCATTTGCTGTTTATTTTGGTTGTTGTTCAGATTATTTTGTACCCAATAGAAATTAATGGTAAATAATGTATTGTGTCATTTTGGAGTCACTTTTATGTTTCTAAACATTTCTACATTAATGTGGATGCTACCATGATTATGGATCTTTCTGAACGAATCGTGAATAATGATAAGTGAGAAAGTTAGGCACAAAAATATCATACCCCCCAAGATATTCTGGCAAAAAAACAGGGGAGGCTAGCATTTTTTGGTGGGTATGATATTTATGCCTCTGTACCTTTCTCACTATCAGGTGACAGGAGACAAGGGCTGTGAGACATGGGTTTTACATCTAGACACGAAAAGTAGGAAGTATACAGGACAACAGAGGATGAACAGCAGAGGGGCTAATGACTTTGGAGCAGGGGGAAAGGTCTCGGCTTCTGGGGGTGTAGCCGCGGGGCTATAGCGGCGTGCCAGCGCATCCGGCTTGACCTTCTTGGATACCGGTTGGAGCTCCGGAAGAGAAGTGGACCGGGCCTTACTGAACCCCTCCCGCAGCTCCTGGTAGTCTGTGGGGTTGGAGGAAGGTCAATTTCCAAGCCCCCAGGAAGATGTTTCGGGGCAGGCAGAGTTGACTTCAGGCAATGAGTGTGGCAGAATGGCCTCCAGCCCACGATGGCACCAGTAGGCCAGTCAATCGAGGGATTGTGTCACTGGAGCCAAGAGAATCCCAATACGGGAACCTGCAGAGACTGGTCTGGTGGGTGACCCGGCCTATGCAGTGCCTGTCCAGCGCTCTAACACCCATGGAAATGGAGAGGGGTTGGGTGGGGATGCCCAGCTCGGACACCAGGGTAACATCCATAGGACTCATATCAGCCCCCAAGTCGATGAGTATCTGGAGGAACTTGGACTGAGTAAGCCCCCCACAGCAGGAGTGGCATGGAGAGGGGTGAGTAGGAGGAGAAGCAACATTGTCCTTAAGACCCATCAGAGTACTCATTCCTGCCAATTAGCTAGGTCTCTTGAAGGGACAGTTAGACACCTAATGACCGGCAGTATAGCAATACAAACAACCCTGGGTGTTAAGTCTGTGTACGCATTCGGCTGGAGACAGCCTTGCCCTGCCGAGCTGCATCGGCTTGGGAAGGGTCAAATCAGCAGTCTTTGTTATGCAGGTGAATGAGGACCCAAAAGCGACTTGGCGAAAACAGAGTCTTTAATCCAGCAAAGTAACTTTACAATCAAAAGGCATAATACTACTCGTAATGGACGAGAACAGACTGGAGACTTGATCAAGAACTGCAGGTTGCCTCGGGAAGGCACTTGACGTAGCAGACTCAGACACCTGCTCACCACGCAGCATCTGAGGGAAACACGATACCGACAGGGCAATACATAGACACAGCACGGTGAACAATAGACAAGGATCCGACAGGGCAGGAACGGGAAAACAAGGAGAAATAGGACTCTAATCAGGGAAAAGGATCGGAACAGGTGTGGGAAGACTAAATGATTGATTAGGGGGAATAGGAACAGCTGGGAGTGAGGCAGAACGATAGAGAGAAAGAGAGAGGAAGGGAGAGAGAAAAAGAGGACCAACCTAAAAAAGACCAGCAGGGGAAAATGAACAGAGGAAAAGCAAAATGACAAGACAATCTAAGACAAACATGACAGTACCCCCCACTCACCGAATGCCTCCTGGGCGCACTTTCGAGGAGGAATCCTGGCAAACGGAGGAAATCATCCCAATAAGAACGGTCCAGCACGTCCCGAGACGGAACCCAACTCTCTCCTCCAGGACCGTAACCCTCCCAATCCACTAAGTATTGATGATCCCATCCCCGAAGTGCCTGTCCATGATCCTACGTACCTTGTAAATAGGTGCGCTCTCGGCAGGACGGGAGGGGGGAGGGAAGGCAGACGGGGGTGCGAAGAAAGGAAACGGCAGAGACATGGAAGGCAGGATGGGCCAGCGAAGATATCGCGGAAGAAGCAATCGCTGGCGAGGATTGACGACCTGGGAGACACGAACGGACCAATGAACCGCGGAGTCAACTTACGAGAAGCTGTCGTAAGAGGAAGGTTGCGAGTGGAAAGCCACACTCTCTGGCCGCAACAATACCTTGGACTCTTAATCCTGCGTTTATTGGCGGCTCTCACAGTCTGTGCCCTGTAACGGCAAAGTGCAGACCTCACCCTCCTCCAGGTGCGCTCACAACGTTGGACAAACGCTTGAGCGGAGGGAACGCTGGACTCGGCAAGCTGGGATGAGAACAGAGGAGGCTGGTAACCCAGACTACTCTGAAACGGAGATAACCCGGTAGCAGACGAAGGAAGCGAGTTGTGAGCGTATTCTGCCCAGGGGAGCTGTTCTGCCCAAGACGCAGGGTTTCTGAAAGAAAGGCTGCGTAGTATGCGACCAATCGTCTGATTGGCCCTCTCTGCTTGACCGTTAGACTGGGGATGAAACCCGGAAGAGAGACTGACGGACGCACCAATCAAGCGACAGAACTCCCTCCAAAACTGTGACGTGAATTGCGGGCCTCTGTCTGAAACGGCGTCTAACGGGAGGCCATGAATTCTGAACACATTCTCGATGATGATTTGTGCCGTCTCCTTAGCGGAAGGAAGTTTAGCGAGGGAATGAAATGTGCCGCCTTAGAGAACCTATCGACAACCGTAAGAATCACAGTCTTCCCCGCAGACAAAGGCAGACCGGTAATGAAGTCTAGGGCGATGTGAGACCATGGTCGAGAAGGAATGGGGAGCGGTCTGAGACGACCGGCAGGAGGAGAGTTACCCGACTTAGTCTGCGCGCAGTCCGAACAAGCAGCCACGAAACGGCGCGTGTCACGCTCCTGAGTCGGCCACCAAAAGCGCTGGCGAATAGACGCAAGAGTGCCTCGAACACCGGGATGACCAGCTAACTTGGCAGAGTGAGCCCACTGAAGAACAGCCAGACGAGTGGAAACAGGAACGAAAGGAGGTTACTAGGACAAGCGCACGGCGACGCAGTGTGCGTGAGTGCTTGCTTAACCTGTCTTTCAATTCCCCAGACTGTCAACCCGACAACACGCCCATAAGGAAGAATCCCCTCGGGATCAGTAGAAGCCACAGAAGAACTAAACAGACGGGATAAGGCATCAGGCTTGGTGTTCTTGCTACCCGGACGGTAAGAAATCACAAACTCGAAACGAGCGAAAAACAACGCCCAACGAGCTTGACGGGCATTAAGTCGTTTGGCAGAACGGATGTACTCAAGGTTCTTATGGTCTGTCCAAACGACAAAAGGAACGGTCGCCCCCTCCAACCACTGTCGCCATTCGCCTAGGGCTAAGCGGATGGCGAGCAGTTCAGCGATTACCCACATCATAGTTGCGCTCAGATGGCGACAGGCGATGAGAAAAATAAGCGCAAGGATGAACCTTATCGTCAGACTGGAAGCGCTGGGATAGAATGGCTCCCACGCCTACCTCTGAAGCGTCAACCTCGACAATGAATTGTCTAGTGACGTCAGGAGTAACAAGGATAGGAGCGGACGTAAAACGTTCTTTTAGAAGATCAAAAGCTCCCTGGGCGGAACCGGACCACTTAAAACACGTCTTGACAGAAGTAAGAGCTGTGAGAGGGGCAGCAACTTGACCGAAATTACGAATGAAACGCCGATAGAAATTAGCGAAACCTAAAAAGCGCTGCAACTCGACACGTGACCTTGGAACGGGCCAATCACTGACAGCTTGGACCTTAGCGGAATCCATCTGAATGCCTTCAGCGGAAATAACGGAACCGAGAAAAGTAACGGAGGAGACATGAAAAGAGCACTTCTCAGCCTTCACGTAGAGACAATTCTCTAAAAGGCGCTGTAGAACACGTCGAACGTGCTGAACATGAATCTCGAGTGACGGTGAAAAAATCAGGATATCGTCAAGATAGACAAAAACAAAGATGTTCAGCATGTCTCTCAGAACATCATTAACTAATGCCTGAAAAACAGCTGGCGCATTGGCGAGACCAAACGGCAGAACCCGGTACTCAAAATGCCCTAACGGAGTGTTAAACGCCGTTTTCCACTCGTCCCCCTCTCTGATGCGCACGAGATGGTAAGCGTTACGAAGGTCCAACTTAGTAAAGCACCTGGCTCCCTGCAGAATCTCGAAGGCTGATGACATAAGGGGAAGCGGATAACGATTCTTAACCGTTATGTCATTCAGCCCTCGATAATCCACGCAGGGGCGCAGAGTACCGTCCTTCTTCTTAACAAAAAAGAACCCCGCCCCGGCCGGAGAGGAAGAAGGCACTATGGTACCGGCGTCAAGAGACACAGATAAATAATCCTCGAGAGCCTTACGTTCGGGAGCCGACAGAGAGTATAGTCTACCCCGAGGAGGAGTGGTCCCCGGAAGGAGATCAATACTACAATCATACGACCGGTGAGGAGGAAGGGAGTTGGCTCGGGACCGACTGAAGACCGTGCGCAGATCATGATATTCCTCCGGCACTCCTGTCAAATCGCCAGGTTCCTCCTGAGAAGTGGGGACAGAAGAAATGGGAGGGATGGCAGACATTAAACTACTTCACATGACAAACGTTCCAGGATAGAATAGAATTACTAGACCAATTAATAGAAGGATTATGACATACTAGCCAGGGATGACCCAAAACAACAGGTGTAAAAGGTGAACGAAAAATCAAAAGAAATAGTCTCACTGTGGTTACCAGATACTGTGAGAGTTAAAGGTAGTGTCTCCAAATCTGATACTGGGAAGATGACTACCATCTAAAGGCAAACATGGGCGTAGGCTTGTCTAACTGTCTGAAAGGAATGTCATGTTTCCGAGCCCATGCTTAAGGCCATGTGGAAACAACCCTCAGCCCCAGAGTCAATCAGGCACTGCATGCCCAGCACCCGAACCGGTCAGCGTAGATGGACCGACATAATAATACAGGATCTAGATGAAGAGACCTGAGTAGTAGCGCTCAGTAGCCCTCCGCTTACTGATGAGCTCTGGCCTTTACTGGACATGAATTGACAAAATGTCCATCAAATCCGCAATAGAGGCACAGGCAGTTGGTGATCCTCCGTTCCCTCTCCTTGGTCGAGATGCGAATACCTCCCCCAGCTGCATGGGCTCAGTCTCTGAGCCAGAGGAGGAGATGGTTGCGTGCGGAGCAGGAAACACCGTTGACGTGAGCTCTCTTCCACGAGCTTGGTGACGAAGATCTACCCGTCGTTCTATGCGGATGGCGAGAGCAATCAAAGAGTCCACACTGGAAGAACCTCCCGAGAGAGAATCTCATCTTTGACCACTGCGTGGAGTCCACTCCAGAAAACGAGCGAGCAGCGCCGGCTCGTTCCAGTCACTAGAGGCAGCAAGAGTGCGAAACTCTATAGAGTAATCCGTTATGGATCGATCACCTTGGCATAGGGAAGCCAGGGCCCTAGAAGCCTCCCTACCAAAAACTGAACGGTCAAAAACCCGAATCATCTCCTCTTTAAAGTTCTGGTAATTGTTAGAACAATCAGCCCTTGCCTCCCAGATAGCTGTGCCCCACTCTCGAGCCCGGCCAGTAAGGAGTGAAATGCGTAAGCAACCGAGCTCTCTCGCTAGAGTATGTGTTGGGTTGGAGAAGAACACAATATCACACTGGGTGAGAAAGGAGCGGCACTCCGTGTGGGCTGCCCGGAGTAGCAAGGTGGGTTATTAACCCTAGGTTCCGGAGGCTCGGCAGGCCAGGAAGTAACAGGTGGCACGAGACGAAGACTCTGGGGAACTGTCCAGAGGTCAGAAACCTGAGCGGCCAGGTTCTCCACGGCATGGCGAGCAGCAGACAATTCCTGCTCGTGTCTGCCGAGCATGGCTCCTTGGATCTCGACGGCAGTGTTACGAGCATCTGTAGTCGCTGGGTCCATTCCTTGGTCGGATCCTTCTGTTATGCAGGTGAATGAGGACCCAAAGCGACTTGGCGAAAACAGAGTCTTTAATCCAGTAAAAGTAACTTTACAATCAAAAGGCATAATACTACTCGTAATGACGAGAACAGACTGGAGACTTGATCAAGAACTGCAGGTTGCCTCGGAACACACTTGAACATAGCAGACTCAGACACCTGCTCACCACGCAGCATCTGAGGAAACACGACACGACAGGGCAATACATAGACACAGCACGGTGAACAATAGACAAGGATCCGACAGGAGGCAGGAACGGAAAACAAGGAGAGAAATAGGGACTCTAATCAGGGGAAAGGATCGGGAACAGGTGTGGGAAGACTAAATGATTGATTAGGGAATAGGAACAGCTGGGAGCAGGAGCGGAGCGATAGAGAGAGAGAGAGGAAGAGGAGAAAAAGGGGAGCGAACCTAAAAAGACCAGCGGGGAAGGAAAATGAACAGAGGGAAAAGCAAAATGACAAGACAATCTAAGACAAAACATGACAGTCTTCGGAGGCTCTTGGA
>NC_060197.1:26031214-26036075 GCF_021184085.1 Oncorhynchus gorbuscha
TTGAACTCATGGTCCAGTTAATAACGGGGTTGTGTTTTTGGAGCCAGGAAAATCCCAAAACAACAGGAACATGGAGGGACTCAATGATGAGAAGCTGTATAGCCTCACTGTGATTTCCTGAAACCAGCAGATTAACAAGAACATTGCTGTGGGTAACTCTACCAATGGAGCGGCCGTCCAGTGCTCTAGCGTCCATGGGAACAGAGAGGAGTTGAGTGGGGATACCTAATTCAGAAACTAGGGTAGCGTCCGTAAAACTCTCATCTAGCTCTGCCCAGTTGCATAGGTGCCGGTGTATCTGACTCACCCGTCGCCGATGATTCTTGAGGGAGCTCGGGTGGCTTCGGGTCTTCTCGGAAATACTGCCTTCGGGGACTCGCGGATTCGTTCGGAGATGAACGAGCAGCAACAGATGAATGAGTGTGCCCAAGACCAGACCACCTCTCACTCCTGCGTTCCCGTAGAGGCCCATCCATCCTAAGAGAAGGGCGAGGACAGGTGAAACAGATCAGGGTGTGACACAAAAAGCTTATTTCTCTCAAATGTTATGCACACATTTGTTTACATCCCTGTTAGTGAGCATTTCTACTTTGCCAACATAAACCATCCACCTAACAAGTGTGGCATAACAAGAAGCTGATTAAACAGCATGATCATAGCACAAGTGCACCTTGTGCTGGCGACAATAAAAGGCCACTTTAAAATATGCATTTTTGTCACACAGCACAATGCCACAGATGTCTCAAGTTTTGAGGGAGCATGCAATTGGCATGCTGACTGCAGGAATGTCGACCTTAGCTGTTGCCAGAGAATTTAATGTTAATTTCTCTACCATAAGCCCCCTCCAGCATTGTTTTAGAGAATTTGGCAGTACGTCTGTCCGGCCTCACAACCCGCAGACCATGTGTAACCACGCCAGCCCAGGACCTCCACATCTGGCTTCTTCACTTGTGGGATCATCTGAGACCAACCAATATCCAGCAACCGGACAGCTGATGAAACTGTGTGTTTGCACAACCAAAGAATTTCTACACAAACGGTCAGAAATCGTCTCGGGAAGCTCCTTGTACTCACCAGGGTCTTGACCTGACTGCAGTTTGGCGTCGTAACCGACTTCAGTGGGCAAATGCTCACCTTCGATGGCAATTGGCATGCTGGAGAAGTGGACTCTTTATGGATGTATCCCAGTTTCAACTGTACCGGGCAGATGGTGTGTATGGCGCTGTGTGGGTGAGTGGTTTGCTGATGTCAACATTGTGAACAGAGTGCCCTGTGGTGGGGTTATGGTATGGGCAGGCATAAGCTTCGGCCAACGAACACATTTGCATTTTATCGATGGCCATTTGAATGAGATAGCGTGACGAGATTCTGAAGCCCATTGTCGTGTGCCGCCATCACCTCATGTTTCAGCATGATAATGCACGGCCCCATTTCTCAAGGATCAGTACATAATTCCTGGAAGCTGAAAATGTCCCAGTTTTTCCATGGACTGCATACTCATCAGACATGTCACCTATAGACCATGTTTGGGATGCTCTGGATTATGGCTGGGCGATATGGCCTAAAACTCATATCTTGATATTTTTTTTAAATATATTTTTTACTTACGCGAGAGTCACGATATCTCGATTTAAAGATATATATAAAAACATCTCTAAGCTTTGTTGTACAATTAAAGGTCAAATATACACTACATTTAAATCTATCAGCAATAATCTAATGAATTCAGAGATTGTAAAATTATACCTCGACTGAATATATATGCCTTCCACAACCATAAAACCAACTAATAATGTCATTATTTTATCAAAATAGTTGTACTGACTTTTCTTTCCAGGTCTGTCTATAAAAATGCTCTTTTTGTTTACAAATTTAACCTGAACCATGCATAATATTCATTCACTAACAATGCAGTAGGCATTGTAGAAAATTAACACTGTTTATGAGACCAATCTCTCAAGCACAAACCACATTCTAGTGCTAGTGAGTAGCCAGCTAATATTTGTATTTCAAGTTTAGCCAACTTGGATCTAGGTATAATTTCACAACCTCTGAATTAATCGAACAAGGCAAAACAGTTGAATTGTTATGAACACAACCTTCTGTTCGTGTCCAACTGTTTGAACAGCATGCTAGCCTGTCCACTTTGTTCAGCGGTAGGTAGGCCACAAATTAGGTAGGCCACAAATCATGTGGCCTACCTAATTTCTTAGAATTAGAACGAGTTGCAAATTCCTTATATAATTATTGTATGCTTATTGCACATTTATAAAACACGACTAAACAGCTAGTCTTAACAAAAAACGTTTAATCCTGAATTCTTTCACTGGTAATGTCCAAACAGGAATAACTGAAATCCTCTACTCAGTAGAGGGGAACAACAGGAGATGCGACCACAGACTGCAGGTGATAAGCTTGAGGTTCTAGCGCCGAGCCGTAGCTGATAGAGACACCTGCTCACACGCAGCATCTGAAGAAGGCAAAACACGACAAGACCCAACAAGGACACAGTACAGCAAAACAGGGGATCCGACAGGACAGAAGTGGAAACAGAGGGAGAAATAGGTACTCTAATCAGAGGCAAAGATAGGGGACAGGTGTGAAAGAGTAAACAGGGTAGTTAGGAGAATGAGGAACAGCTGGGAGCAGGAACGGAACGATAGAGAGGAGAGAGAGAGAGAGAGAGAGAGAGAGAGAGAAGAACCTAATAAGACCAGCAGGGGGAAACGAATAGAAGAGAAAGCACAGGGACAAGACATGACAATCTATGACAAAACATGACAGAACCAGACATGTGGAGGTCTACAATTGTTTTTCTGAAGTCATGGCTGATTTCTTTTGATTTTCTCATGATGTCAAGCAAAGAGGCACTGAGTTTGAAGGTAGGACCTTGAAATACATCCACAGATACACCTCTAATTGACTCAAATTATGTCTATTAGCCTATCAGAAGCTTCTAAAGCCATGACAACATTTTCTGGAATTTTCCAAGCTGTTTAAAGGCACAGACAACTTAGTGTATGTAAACTTCTGACCCATGGAATTGGAGGGAAAATAATCTGTCTGTAAACAATTGTTAGGAAAAATGATTTGTGTCATGCACAAAGTAGAATCACCTAACCCGACTTGCCAAAACTATAGTTTGTTCCACAAGAAATTTGTGAAGTTGTTGAAAAACAAGTTTTATTGACTCAAACCTAAGTGTATGTAAACTTCAGGACTTCAACTGTATGTGCCCTCTGTTCGCCATTGTTTTGTTGATTTTTTTCACCATGCCCGTTGGTCTGTGAGTATCTGTCCTTTGTGAGTTTTGGCTTTCGTGCTGTGTATTGTGCACTTGTTGCTTACAGGGTATAATCCCATCCCGTGTATTGTTTGTGCATTGTTATTATGGTTCTTGCCCGTGCTTGATGTATTGCGGGTTTCGTCCCTTGTATTTATTAAAGGTTTAACCACTTTTTGTTTTGGGTTTGGCATCCTGTGTTTTTGTATATGTGTTTGTTTTGGGCTTCATCCCCATGCCTTTTCATGGCATTTTGTTTATTTTTGGTGGGGTATTCAACTCTCCTATTACAATTCCTGCACCTGTCTCCAATCAGTTACGTGACAAAAATAACACATGGAATCAAAAAAAGTGCTAGTTTTGGTGTTTCAGTATTATTCTACAATGTAGAAAATTTGTAAAAATAAGAAAACCCCTGGAATGAGTTGGTTGTGTTCAAACTTTGACTGTTCCTGTATGTCACTAAGGTGTTTTTTAATAAATAAAAAAATCTTTAATACATTTTGCAAAACAATCAAACAGATTCTACTTCGTCATTATGGGGTATTGAGTGTAGGTTGATGAGGATTTGTATTTATTTAATACATTTGAGGCTGTAATGTAACAAAATGTGGAAGAAGTCAAGGGGTCTGAATCCTTTTTTCGAATGCACTGTATACAAGTATTTGTAGTTTATATTGATACATTGTACTGATTTAAATACACCTCCCATCTTGCCAATAAAGTCGTCCATGGTCATGTGACCTTTGGAACGCTACATGGTGGGAGATACCGGGTGGATGTTCTCTTCAATGACCAGAACCTTAATGGTTAACATTTAAGGCATTTGGCACCTATGGTATGCCAGACATATCTGCGTCCTAAATGTCACCTATTCCCTATAAAGTGCACTATTTTGAACAAGGCTCATATAATAGATTCCTGAATACATCAATAACCATAATTACAAGTCAACAGCACTTGCTCTAAAGAGCTCCTCTCTTCACACCGCCAAGCGCCTAGTCAGCCTACACTGAACTCACTTCAATCACCCGGTGACATATTGTGTGACCCTCAACTTAACTCCAGTTCCTTTCACTACCATAAGCACTTTGCTTGCAAAATGCAAATAAAACGAAATCAATTTTGCCGTGAATGGGTTTTTGTATGGATTCATGAAATTACTTTTTTTTTACTATGTAATTCTAAGATTAAATATTTAATGTTATCATGCTTGGTTACTTTATATATGTTTAAGTATAGTATGATTAGTTGAAGGTATGTTAGCACTTGGCTGGAACACAGCTCTGCACATCACATGGGTCCTTTGCACCAGATTTGAAGAGCCCTATCTTAACTGTATAAATCACAGGCTAAAGTTTTTTGAATGACAGGTGAAGGTTTGAGTGACAGCCACAGGTGGTCATGATTCTTTCTTCTCAGCCTTTTCACTGTTGGAATATTATAAACAGGCAGTTAGGGGTCTGGGCCTCACAACCTGACTCTGTCAGTCACTGTCACCATGGTGATATCGAGGCTGACAGACTGCTGGAGAAGCAAGTATCCATGTCCACATCTGTTCCTCTCTCTCTCTCTCTG
>NC_060197.1:26036175-26048877 GCF_021184085.1 Oncorhynchus gorbuscha
CTGCATTTGACTCCCACCCACGACACCCGGAGCATTACAGAATCCCGCACCTATCAGATTGATGGAGTCAGCAGGAGCAGCAGCCAACCCTCTCCCATCGATGGAGGAACGGGTTCTCCACCACACCACCGTCCTCCATCGGATCGGATCCGCGATGGATCAAGTGATGGAGAGAATGGAAAGATGGGAGAGGAGTGGTCTCCTCTCTCCACCTTCGGCACCCACGGTTCCGGACTCCCCATCTCCCGACTCCAGCACCCTCCGTCTGACGCTACCGAGGGCTTATGATGGAGCGGCGGCGAGTTGCCAGGGGTTTCTGCTTCAGCTGGAGCTATACCTGGCCACCATCAGACCCACTCCCTCAGGAGCAGAGAGGGTGAGTGTCCTCATCTCCTGCCTCACGGGTCGTGCTCTGGAGTGGGCGAACGCAGTCTGGAATGGCCTAGACTCAGCGCGGGAGCACTACACAGAGTTTTCCTGCCGCTTCCGTGCCGTGTTTGATCACCCTCTAGACGGCCGAGCGGTGGGGGAACGACTATTTCATCTCAGGCAGGAGAAGAGGAGCGCCCAGGATTACGCGCTGGAGTTCCGGACCTTGCAGCCGGATCTGGGTGGAACGACAGGGCCTTATGGACCACTACAGGTGTAGTCTCCGAGAGGACGTCCGCCGGGAGTTAGCGTGTCGGGACACCACTCTGTCACTGGATCAGCTGATCGACATGTCCATTCGACTGGATAATCTGCTGGCTGCCAGCGGGCGTTCAGAGAGGGTTCTGTGCGTTCCACCACCCAGCCCCTCCGCTCCCATTCCCATGGAGTTGGGAGGGGCTACGCCGGGGGTACCGGAGGAGGTGGCCTTCCCCTGCACCAACTGTGGTCGGAGAGGGCACACGTCTGATCGGTGCTGGGGGTCCGTCTGGGAGTAGAGATGGCAGGCGGAACGCTTCTCGGTCACCCCAGGTGAGTCAGCATCAAACTCACCCAGAACCCCTTGTTGGCCATATGTTTGTCTTAATCTCTTTCCTTCACTTTTTTCCCTCTTCCCAGCATAGGGCGCTAGTCGATTCAGGCGCAGCTGGGAACTTTATGGATCGCGGACTCGCCCTTAAGTTAGGGGTTCCGCTGGTGCCGATAGATTCTCCTTTCCCCGTGCACTCCCTAGATAGCCAGCCATTAGGGTCAGGGATGGTCAGGGAGACCACGGTCCCACTGGACATGGTGACGCAGGGGAATCATAGGGAGCGTATCAGTTTTTTTATTATTGATTCGCCTGCGTTTCCAGTGGTGCTGGGGACTCCCTGGCTGGCCCGGCACAATCCTAAAATTTCGTGGAGACAGGAGGTTCTCCAGGGGTGGTCAGAGGAGTGTTCTGGAAGGTGTTTGGGAGTTTCCATCGGTGCCACGTCGGTGGAGAGTCCAGACCAGGGTTCCACGGTGTGCATTCCCCCCGAGTATGCCGATTTGGCAATCGCTTTCAGTAAAGTGAAAGCGACTAAATTACCACCTTATCGACCGGGAAGGGATTGTACGATAGATCTCCAGGTGGACGCTGCGCTTCCCAAGAGTCACGTGTACCCGCTGTCCCAGGAGGAAACGTTGGCAATGGAGACATATGTCACGGAGTCGCTGGGACAGGGGTACATTCGGCCCTCCATTTCACCCGTCTCCTCAAGTTTCTTTTTTGTGAGGAAAAAGGAGGGAGGTTTGCGTCCGTGTATCGATTATAGAGGTCTAAGCGCCATCACAGTGGGGTATAGTTACCCTCTACCTCTCATCGCTACGGCGGTGGAATCGTTCCACGGAGCGCAGTTCTTCACAAAACTGGATCTCAGGAGCGCGTATAGTCTGGTGCGTATTCGGAAGGGAGACGAGTGGAAAACCGCATTTAGTACTACATCCGGCCACTATGAGTACCTCGTCATGCCGTATGGGTTAACCGGTTAAGACTCTAGGGGCAGTATTTCATTTTTGGATAAAAAGACGTGCCCGTTTTTAGCGCAATATTTTGTCACGAAAAGATGCTCGACTATGCTTGGAATTGATAGTTTTGGAAAGAAGACACTCTGACGATTCCAGAACTGCAAAGATTTTCACTGTGAGTGCCTTAGAACAAAACCTACAGGCAAAACCAAGATGTTTGAGCGACCAGGAAATCAACAGGATTTCTGATGGCATGTTTTCCATGATCGCCTTATATGGCTGTGAATGCGACAGGAATGAACGGACACTTCCTATCGTTTCCCCAAGGTGTCTGCAGCATTGTGACGTATTTGTAGGCATATCATTGGAAGATTGACCATAAGAGACTCCATTTACCAGGGGTCCCGCACGGTGTCTGCGTGGAAATTGGTGCGCAAAAGTCAGGTACCAGTATTTTTCCATCCGAATCTGAGAACAATGCAGGCTTCCAGGAATGGCATTTCAATGAAGAGATATATGACAAAACACCTTGAGGATGGATTCAAACAACGTTTTCCATGTTTCAGTCGATATTATGGAGTTAATTCGGAAAAAAGTTTGACGTGTAGGTGACTGAATTTTCGGTTAGTTTCGGTAGCAAATGCATAGTAACAAAAACGGAACGTTGTGTCCTACACAAGCATCTTTCAGGAAAAACTGGACATCTGCTATGTAACTGAGAGTCTCCTCATTGAAACATCTGAAGTTCTTCAAAGGTAAATTATTTTATTTGATCCCTTTGCTGGTTTTTGTGAATATGTTGCGTGCTAAATGCTAACGCTAAATGCTAAGCTAGCTATCACCACTCTTACACAAATTATTGATTTTCTCTGGTTCTAAAGCATATTTTGAAAATCTGAGACGACAGGATTGTTAAGAAAAGGATAAGCTTGAGGATAGGCATATTTAATTCATTTCATTTGCGATTTTTAGAAATCGCTAACGTTGCGTTATGGTAATGAGCTTGAGGCTATGATTACGCTACCGAATACGGTGTGGGTAGGACTAACAGGTTAAAGAATGCTCCAGCCGTTTTCAAATCCTTTGTAGACGAGATTCTCAGGGACCTGTGCGGGCAGGGAGTGGTTGTTTATATCGATGACATTCTGATCTACTCGGCCACTCACACCGCGCATGTGTCTCTGGTGCGCAAAGTGCTTGGTAGACTGCTGGAGCATGACCTATACGTCAAGGCTGAGAAATGCGTGTTCTCTAAATGAGCCGTCTCTTTTCTGGGATATCGCATTTCCACCTCGGGGGTGGTGATGGAGGGTGACCGCATTAGGGCCGTGCGTAATTGGCCGACTCCAACCACGGTAAAGGAGGTGCAGCGGTTTTTGGGTTTTGCCAACTACTACCGGAGGTTTATCCGGGGTTTTGGCCAGATAGCGGCTCCCATTACCTCACTGCTGAAGGGGGGCTCAGTGCGGTTGCGGTGGTCAGCAGAGGCGGACAGAGCATTCAACAAGTTGAAGGAGCTGTTCACTGATGCGCCCGTGTTGGCGCATCCGGACCCCTCTCTAGCATTCATAGTGGAGGTGGACGCGTCCGAGGCTGGGGTGGGTGCCGTGCTATCACAGCGCTCGGGTACGCCACCAAAACTCCGCCCCTGCGCTTTCTTCTCAAGGAAGCTCAGCCCAGCAGAGCGTAACTATGATGTGAGGGACCGGGAGTTGCTAGCGGTGGTTAGAGCTCTGAAGGTGTGGAGACACTGGCTTGAGGGGGCTAAGCACCCTTTTCTCATCTGGACCAATCACCAGAATCTGGAGTATATTCGGGCAGCTAGGAGACTTAACCCACGTCAGGCAAGGTGGGCCATATTCTTCACCCGGTTCCGGTTTACTTTGTCTTATAGACCGGGCTCCCAGAACGTGAAGGCTGACGCACTGTCCCGCCTTTATGACACCGAGGATGGGTGCACCGAACCTACTCCCATCCTTCCCGCCTCACAGCTGGTAGCCCCAGTGGTATGGGAGGTGGACTCGGACATCGAGCGGGCGTTACGGGCTGAACCCGCGCCTCCTCAGTGTCCAGCGGGGCGAAGGTACGTGCCGCTTGGTGTTCGGGACAAACTGATTCGGTGGGCTCACGTCCTACCCTCCTCGGGTCACCCTGGGGTGACGAGGACAGTGGGGAGCCTTCAGGGGAGGTATTGGTGGCCTACGTTGGTTAAGGACGTTAAAGGTTATGTCTCCTCTTGCTCAGTGTGCGCTCAGAGTAAGGCTCCTAGGCACCTTCCTAGAGGGAAGCTACAACCCCTCCCCGTTCCACAGCGGCCAAGGTCACATCTGTCCATAGATTTCCTGACCGATCTCCCGCCGTCTCAGGGGAACACCGCGGTTCTAGTGATTGTGGATCGGTTTTCTAAGTGCTGCCGTCTCCTCCCGTTGCCCGGTATCCCTACAGCCCTGCAGACTGCGGAGGCATTATTTACCCATGTCTTTCGGCACTACGGGGTGCTGGAGGACATCGTTTCTGATCGGGGCCCCCAATTCACGTCTCGGGTATGGAGAGCGTTCATGGAACGCTTGGGGGTCTCTGTCAGCCTGACCTCCGGTTATCACCCCGAGAGTAATGGGCAGGTGGAGAGAATGAACCAGGAGGTGGGTAGGTTTCTGCGGTCGTATTGCCAGGATCGGCCAGGGGAGTGGGCACGATACATTCCTTGGGCTGAAATGGCTCAGAACTCACTACGCCACTCCTCTACTAACGTGTCCCCTTTTCAGTGTGTGTTGGGGAACCAGCCGGTCCTGGTACTATGGCATCCGAGCCAGACCGAGGCTCCTGCGGTGGAGGAATGGGTACAGCGCTCCAAGGAGACCTGGAGGGCCGTCCAGGAATCTCTACGACAAGCGAGTGGACGGCAGAAGAGGAGTGCTGACCGCCACCGCAGTGAGGCCCCCGTGTTTGTACCGGGGGACAGGGTCTGGCTCTCGACCCGAAACCTACCTCTCCACTTGCCCTGCCGGAAGCTGGGTCCGCAGTGTGTAGGGCCCTTTAAAGTCCTGAGGAGAATAAACGAGGTGTGTTATCGATTACAACTCCCTTCCTATTATCGTATTAACCCCTCGTTTCATGTGTCTCTCCTCAGGCCGGTGGTAGCTGGTCCCCTGCAGGACAGTGAGGTACCGGAGGTCCCTCCCCCCCCTCTGGACATTGAGGGGCCTGCAGTACCTCGTGGACTGGGAGGGGTACGGTCGGGAGGAGAGGTGCTGGGTACCGGTGGGGCAAATCTTCATGTTGAGGGATTTCCATCGCCTCCATCCGGATCACCCTGCACCTCGTCCTCCGGGGCGACCTCGAGGCCGGTGTCGGCGCGCTGCGGGAGCCGCGCGTCAGAGGGGGGGTACTGTCACGAGTCTGACTGAGGGTGTTTCCCCTTCCCGGACGGGTGGCGCTCGGCGGTCGTCATCACCGGCCTATTAGCTGCCACTGATTGTTTTTCCTCCCCCTCCTTGTATGTTTAGTAGTAGCACCTGTTCATGTTTAATTAGTTTGTCTTTATTAGACAGCCGGCCCGCCTGGTTGTTGTGCGGGATTATTTCATTGTAAACCTTCGGCTCTGTTGTAGAGGTACGTGCTTAGTGCCTAGTCGTGATTTTTTCCATTGTACTTTTTCCCCTGTGTTTGGGAACGTTACTTTTGTGAGCACCCTGTGGTGCGTTGGTGCTAGTAAAAGACGCACAGCATTGAACTCTGTCTCCTGCATTTGACTCCACACCCACGACACCCGGAGTATTACAGAAGAACTATAATCATTCCATACAAGATGCATATATTCTGATATCAGAACACTACTTCTTCCATTCTTCCATTATACCCTCTCATTTGAAACAAATAATAGTTCGAAAATGTGTGAAAAGAGAAGAGGAGCGGGAGAAAGAATGGCAGAGATGGGAGTGCACTCTTAGAAAAAAGGGTTCCAAAAGGGTTCTTCGGCTGTCCCCATAGGAGAACCCTTTTTGGTTCCAGGTAGAACCCTTTTTGGTTCCAGGTAGAACCCTCTGTGGAACCCAAAACGGTTCTACCTGCAACCAAAAAGGGTTATTCAAAGGGTTCTCCTATGGGGACAGCTGAAGAACGATTTTAGGTTCTAGATAGCACCTTTTTTTCTGTAGGGGATAGGAAGAGAATGGGAGGGATTGAATGAAAAGAAGAGAGTGGGGGTGAGTATGGAAGAGAGAATGGAGAGAACTGGGAGTGTCCCCCTGAAAGACCTCATTCTCAGACCTCCATTAAGAGACTACAGGCTAAAAATATACTCCTCATGTTGAGCCACCTGGCTTTCCCAAACCAGCTCAATAATTCACAGGCTGCATGAGGGGAGGATCTCTGAAACACAATACAGTTCAATAACCCTGTGAACAAACAAAGACTTTACACAATGACCAACCATCTAACTATTGAACTTACTGAACTAACAGTGAAGGGAATGCGTATTTCATTTGTTGGGTTCACTTCCCTTTCTTGGGCCTCTGAATTTGCACTATGGAAGACTTAGCTCAACCACATAAAGCAAACCCAGCCAGAATATCTCATCCCATTCTGATGTCAACACCTCACGACACAGCTCCTCTCCCCCATGTGCCTACTTGTTGTGTGTATGTACTGACATGTACACTACCGTTCAAAAGTTTGGGGTCACTTAAAAATGTCCTTGTTTTTGAAAGAAAAGCACGTTTTTTGTCCAGTAAAATAACACCAAATTGATCAGAGATACATTGTAGACATTGTTGTTGTAAATTACAATTTCTTTTTAAATTTATTATTATTTTATACATTTTTTTACCCAATTTCGTGGTATCCAATTTGTAGTAGTTATAGTCATGTCTAATCGCTGCAACTCTCGTAAGGACACCGGAGAGGCGAAGGTCGAGAGCCATGCTACCTCCGAAACACAACCCAACCAAGCCACACTGCATCTTAACACAATGCACATCCAACCCAGAAGCCAGCCACACCACTGTGTCGGAGGAAACACTGGGCCAATTGTGCGCCGCCCCATGGGCCTCCCAGTCAGCTGCGACAGAGACTGGGCTCGAACCCAGAATCTCTGGTGGCACAGCTAGCACTGAAAATGGCAGATGTTTAATGGAATATCTACATAGGCGTACAGAGGTCCATTATCAGCAACCATCACTCCTGTGTTCCAATGACACGTTGTGTTAGCTAATCCAAGTTTACAATTTTAAAAGGCTAGGGGGGTGGAGACAAGCACAAGGACAGGTGAAACAGATCAAGGCATGACAGCAAAAGTTTTTTTGATGCATGTGGTTCTATTCATTTGGGATCTATAGCATTCCACAACTGTCCCAGAATATGTTTGGAATATTTATTTTTCGCACAGAAGGACAAGTTAACCAATAGAATAGGTCCGCTTTTGTACTGTGGGGGATAGTAGACTGACATAGGCTAATGCTTTTGCTGTTTGTTAGGCCTACTCATCTTGTTGGCTGACGAAAAGTAAATGTGGACAGTTCTTCTAACATCTTCAATATGCACCTTGAAATTCGATAAGAGGGACACGCGCAGTCGCGTCCCCGATATGTCTGTCTTCACTTGTAGCCTACATCGGAGCTGTGATGTCTGTGAGAAGGGTCCAAACATGTGACGGAAATTGGCTAATAAGAATTTAGATATCTGAGAGTGCCGTGTGAGTGAGAGGTGCTTCGGGCCGGGAGAAGAGAATTATAATTATTATATTCAGGCCAAGGTCGCAACAGCCACTTTTGCGACAAAAGGCATGGATTTTTTAGGGGTCATTACGGCCACACAAGGGGGATACCGCCAGGAAATTCTAAACCTGATGAGAATATTATCAAGTGCTTGTCAAATTGTGAATGAGAGACTGATGAAGTGTGCGCAGCTTGCATAAGAAACAAAGCAGAGCTCATGCCTTTGAAGCAACTTATTGGAGTCGCATCATGCAGCCCTAGAATCTATAAAAAATCGAAACATACAGCCCAATGTTTGTATCACAACTAAAGTTGTCATGCAGGTGAAAGAGGACCAAAAAGCGACTTGGCGAAACAGAGTCTTTAATCCAGTAAAGTAAATACAAACAAAAAACACAACTTTCACTCGAAATGACGAGGACAAACTGGAGACTCGATCTTGAACAGCAGGTGAACAGCAGGTTGCCTCGGGAAGGCACTTGAACCAGACAGACTCAGACACCTGCTCACCACGCAGCATCTGAGGAAAACACGACACGACAGGGCGATACACAAACACAGCACGGTGAATTCTAGACAAGGAACCGACAGGACAGGAACGGAACACAAAGGAAGAAATAGGGACTCTAATCAGGGGAAAGGATCGGGAACAGGTGTGGGAAGACTAAATGATTGATTAGGGAATAGGAACAGCTGGGAGCAGGAACGGAACGATAGAGAGAAGAGAGAGCGAGAGAGAGAGAGAGGGAGGGGGAGAGAGAAGGATAGAAAGAGGGAAAGAACCTAATAAGACCAGCAGAGGAAACGAATAGAATGGGAAGCACAGGGACAAGACAAGATAATAAATGACAAAACATGACAGTACCCCCCACTCACCGAGCGCCTCCTGGCGCACTCGAGAGGAATCCTGGCGGCAACGGAGGAAATCATCAATGAGTGAACGGTCCAGCACCCGAGACGGAACCCAACTCCTCTCCTCAGGACCGTAACCCTCCCAATCCACTAAGTATTGGTGACCCCGCCCCCGAGAACGCATGTCCATGATCTTATGTACCTTGTAATAGGGGTGCGCTCTCGACAAGGACGGGAGGGGGGAGGGAAGATGAACGGGGGTGCTAAGAAAGGGCTTAACACAGGAGACATGGAAGACAGGATGGACGCGACTAAGATGTCGTGGGAAGAAGCCAGTCGCACAGCGACAGGATTGACGACCTGGGAGACACGGAACGGACCAATGAACTGCGGAGTCAACTTACGAGAAGCTGCCGTAAGAGGAAGGTTGCAGTGGAAAGCCACACTCTCTGGCCGCAACAATACCTTGACTCTTAATCCTGCGTTTTATTGGCGGCTCACAGTCTGTGCCCTGTAACGCAAAGTGTGACCTCACCCTCCTCCAGGTGCGCTCACAACGTTGGACAAACGCTTGAGCGGAGGGAACGCTGGACTCGCAAGCTGGGATGAGAACAGAGGAGGCTGGTAACCCAGACTACTCTGAAACGGAGATAACCCGGTAGCAGACGAAGGAAGCGAATTGTGAGCGTATTCTGCCCAGGGGAGCTGTTCTGCCCAAGACGCAGGGTTTCTGAAAGAAAGGCTGCGTAGTATGCGACCAATCGTCTGATTGGCCCTCTCTGCTTGACCGTTAGACTGGGGATGAAACCCGGAAGAGAGACTGACTTGACGCACCAATCAAACGACAGAACTCCCTCCAAAACTGTGACGTGAATTGCGGGCCTCTGTCTGAAACGGCGTCTAACGGGAGGCCATGAATTCTGAATACATTCTCGATAATGATTTGTGCCGTCTCCTTAGCGGAAGGAAGTTTAGCGAGGGGAATGAAATGTGCCGCCTTAGGAGAACCTATCGACAACCGTAAGAATCACAGTCTTCCCCGCAGACAAAGGCAGACCGGTAATGAAGTCTAGGGGCGATGTGAGACCATGGTCGAGAAGGAATGGGAGCGGTCTGAGACGACCGGCAGGAGGAGAGTTACCCGACTTAGTCTGCGCGCAGTCCGAACAAGCAGCCACGAAACGGGCGCGTGTCACGCTCCTGAGTCGGCCACCAAAAGCGCTGGCGAATAGACGCAAGAGTGCCCTCGAACACCGGGATGACCAGCTAACTTGGCAGAGTGAGCCCACTGAAGAACAGCCAGACGAGTGGAAACAGGAACGAAAAGGAGGTTACTAGAACAAGCGCGGCGACGCAGTGTGCGTGAGTGCTTGCTTAACCTGTCTTTCAATTCCCCAGACTGTTAACCCGACAACACGCCCATAAGGAAGAATCCCCTCGGGATCAGTAGAAGCCACAGAAGAACTAAACAGACGGGATAAGGCATCAGGCTTGGTGTTCTTGCTACCCGGACGGTAAGAAATCACAAACTCGAAACGAGCGAAAAACAACGCCCAACGAGCTTGACGGGCATTAAGTCGTTTGGCAGAACGGATGTACTCAAGGTTCTTATGGTCTGTCCAAACGACAAAAGGAACGGTCGCCCCCTCCAACCACTGTCGCCATTCGCCTAGGGCTAAGCGGATGGCGAGCAGTTCACGGTTACCCACATCATAGTTGCGCCAGATGGCGACAGGCGATGAGAAAAATAAGCAAGGATGAACCTTATCGTCAGACTGGAAGCGCTGGGATAGAATGGCTCCCACGCCTACCTCTGAAGCGTCAACCTCGACAATGAATTGTCTAGTGACGTCAGGAGTAACGAGGATAGGAGCGGACGAAACGTTCTTTTTAGAAGATCAAAAGCTCCCTGGGCGGAACCCGGACCACTTAAAACACGTCTTAATAATAATAAATATGCCATTTAGCAGACGCTTTTATCCAAAGCGACTTACAGTCATGTGTGCATACATTCTACGTATGGGTGGACCGGGATTGAACCCACTACCCTGGCGTTACAAGCGCCATGCTCTACCAACTGAGCTACAGAGGACCAGAAGTAAGAGCTGTGAGAGGGCAGCAACTTGACCGAAATTACGAATGAAACGCCGATAGAAATTAGCGAAACCTAAAAAGCGCTGCAACTCGACACGTGACCTTGGAACGGGCCAATCACTGACAGCTTGGACCTTAGCGGAATCCATCTGAATGCCTTCAGCGGAAATAACGGAACCGAGAAAAGTAACGGAGGAGACATGAAAAGAGGCACTTCTCAGACTTTACGTAGAGACAATTCTCTAAAAGGCGCTGTAGAACACGTCGAACGTGCTGAACATGAATCTCGAGTGACGGAGAAAAAATCAGGATATCGTCAAGATAGACAAAAACAAAGATGTTCAGCATGTCTCTCAGAACATCATTAACTAATGCCTGAAAAACAGCTGGCGCATTGGCGAGACCAAACGGCAGAACCCGGTACTCAAAATGCCCTAACGGAGTGTTAAACGCCGTTTTCCACTCGTCCCCCTCTCTGATGCGCACGAGATGGTAAGCGTTACGAAGGTCCAACTTAGTAAAGCACCTGGCTCCCTGCAGAATCTCGAAGGCTGATGACATAAGGGGAAGCGGATAACGATTCTTAACCGTTATGTCATTCAGCCCTCGATAATCCACGCAGGGGCGCAGAGTACCGTCCTTCTTCTTAACAAAAAGAACCCCGCCCCGGCCGGAGAGGAAGAAGGCACTATGGTACCGGCGTCAAGAGACACAGACAAATAATCCTCGAGAGCCTTACGTTCGGGAGCCGACAGAGAGTATAGTCTACCCCGAGGAGGAGTGGTCCCCGGAAGGAGATCAATACTACAATCATACGACCGGTGAGGAGGAAGGGAGTTGGCTCGGGACCGACTGAAGACCGTGCGCAGATCATGATATTCCTCCGGCACTCCTGTCAAATCGCCAGGTTCCTCCTGAGAAGTAGGGACAGAAGAAACGGGAGGGATGGCAGACATTAAACACTTCACATGACAAGAAACGTTCCAGGATAGGATAGAATTACTAGACCAATTAATAGAAGGATTATGACATACTAGCCAGGGATGACCCAAAACAACAGGTGTAAACGGTGAACGAAAAATCAAAAAAGAAATAGTCTCACTGTGGTTACCAGATACTGTGAGGGTTAAAGGTAGTGTCTCAAATCTGATACTGGGAAGATGACTACCATCTAAGGCGAACATGGGCGTAGGCTTCTCTAACTCTCTGAAAGGAATGTCATGTTTCCGAACCCATGCTTCGTCCATGAAACAACCCTCAGCCCCAGAGTCTATCAAGGCACTACATGTAGCACCCGAACCGGTCCAGCGTAGATGGACCGACAAAGTAGTACAGGATTTTGATGGAGAGACTTGAGTAGTTGCGCTCACCTGTAGCCCTCCGCTTACAGATGAGCTCTGGCTTTTACTGGACATGAATTAACAAAATGTCCAGCAACTCCGCAATAGAGGCACAGGCGGTTGGTGATCCTCCGTTCCCTCTCCTTAGTCGAGATGCGAATCCCTCCCAGCTGCATGGGCTCAGACTCTGAGCCAGAGGAGGGAGATGGTTGCGATGCGGAGCAGGGAAACACCGTTGATGCGAGCTCTCTTCCACGAGCCCGGTGACGAAGATCTACCCGTCGTTCTATGCGGATGGCGAGAGCAATCAAAGAGTCCACATCTGAAGGAACCTCCCGGGAGAGAATCTCATCCTTAACCACTGCGTGGAGTCCCTCCAGAAAACGAGCGAGCAGCGCCGGCTCGTTCCACTCACTAGAGGCAGCAAGAGTGCGAAACTCAATAGAATAATCCGTTATGGACCGTTCACCTTGGCATAAGGAAGCCAGGGCCCTAGAAGCCTCCCTACCAAAAACTGAACGGTCAAAAACCCGAATCATCTCCTCTTTAAAGTTCTGGAACTTGTTAGAGCAATCAGCCCTTGCCTCCCAGATAGCTGTGCCCCATTCTCGAGCCCGGCCAGTAAGGAGTGAAATGACGTAAGCAACCCGAGCTCTCTCTCTAGAGTATGTGTTGGGTTGGAGAGAGAACACAATCTCACACTGCGTGAGAAAGGAGCGGCACTCAGTGGGCTGCCCGGAGTAGCAAGGTGGGTTATTAACCCTAGGTTCTGGAGGCTCGGC
>NC_060197.1:26048977-26082909 GCF_021184085.1 Oncorhynchus gorbuscha
CTTTGGAGCCATCATCGACTCAGTGGGTTTTGTCAACATGTCTCTGGACCCACTCACTCTCACAGTCATACGCTGGACCTAGTTTTGTCCCATGGAATAAATGTTGTGGATCTTAATGTTTTTCCTCATAATCCTGGACTATCAGACCACCATTTTATTACGTTTGCAATTGCAACAAATAATCTGCTCAGACCCCAACCAAGGAACATCAAAAGTCGTGCTATAAATTCACAGACAACACAAAGATTCCTTGATGCCCTTCCAGACTCCCTCTGCCTACCCAAGGACGCCAGAGGACAAAATCCGTTAACCACCTAACTGAGGATCTCAATTTAACCTTGCGCAATACCCTAGATGCAGTTGCACCCTAAAAACTAAAAAAATGTCTCATAAGAAACTAGCTCCATGGTACACAGAAAATACCGAGCTCTGAAGCAAGCTTCCAGAAAATTGGAACGGAAATGGCGCCACACCAAACTGGAAGTCTTCCGACTAGCTTGGAAGGATGGTACCGTGCAGTACCGAAGAGCCCCTTACTGCTGCTCGATCGTCCTATTTTTCTAACTTAATTGAGGAAAATAAGAACAATCCGAAATTCCTTTTGATACTGTGGCAAAGCTAACTAAAAAAGCAGCATTCCCAAGAGAGGATGACTTGCACTTTAGCAGTGATAAATTCATGAACTTCTTTGAGGAAAAAGATTATGATTATTAGAAAGCAAATTACGGACTCCTCTTTAAACCTGCGTATTCCTCCAAACCTCAGTTGTCCTGAGTCTGCACAACTCTGCCAGGACCTAGGATCAAGAGAGACGCTCAAGTGTTTTAGTACTATATCTCTTGACACAATGATGAAAATAATCATGGCCTCTAAACCTTCAAGCTGTATACTGGACCCTATTCCAACTAAACTACTGAAAGAGCTGCTTCCTGTGCTTGGCCCTCCTATGTTGAACATAATAAACGGCTCTCTATCCACTGGATGTGTACCAAACTCACTAAAAGTGGCAGTAATAAAGCCTCTCTTGAAAAAAGCCAAACCTTGACCCAGAAAATATAAAAAACTATCGGCCTATATCGAATCTTCCATTCCTCTCAAAGATTTTAGAGAAGGCTGTTGCGCAGCAACTCACTGCCTTCCTGAAGACAAACAATGTATACGAAATGCTTCAGTCTGGTTTAGACCCCATCATAGCACTGAGACGGCACTTGTGAAGGTGGTAAATGACATTTTGATGGCATCGGACCGAGGCTCTGCATCTGTCCTCGTGCTCCTAGACCTTAGTGCTGCTTTTGATACCATCGATCACCACATTCTTTTGGAGAGATTGGAAACCCAAATTGGTCTACACGGACATGTTCTGGCCTGGTTTAGGTCTTATCTGTCGGAAAGATATCAGTTTGTCTCTGTGAATGGTTTGTCCTCTGACAAATCAACTGTACATTTCGGTGTTCCTCAAGGTTCTGTTTTAGGACCACTATTGTTTTCACTATATATTTTACCTCTTGGGGATGTTATTCGAAAACATAATGTAAACTTTCACTGCTATGCGGATGACACACAGCTGTACATTTCAATGAAACATGGTGAAGCACCAAAATTGCCCTCGCTAGAAGCATGTGTTTCAGACATAAGGAAGTGGATGGCTGCAAACTTTCTACTATTAAACTCGGACAAAACAGAGATGCTTGTTCTAGGTCCCAAGAAACAAAGAGATCTTCTGTTGAATCTGACAATTAATCTTAATGGTTGTACAGTCGTCTCAAATAAAACTGTGAAGGACCTCGGCGTTACTCTGGACCCTGATCTCTCTTTTGAAGAACATATCAAGACCATTTCGAGGACAGCTTTTTTCCATCTACGTAACATTGCAAAAATCAGAAACTTTCTGTCCAAAAAATGATGCAGAAAAATTAATCCATGCTTTTGTCACTTCTAGGTTAGACTACTGCAATGCTCTATTTTCCGGCTACCCGGATAAAGCACTAAATAAACTTCAGTTAGTGCTAAATACGGCTGCTAGAATCCTGACTAGAACCAAAAAAATTTGATCATATTACTCCAGTGCTAGCCTCTACACTGGCTTCCTGTCAAAGCAAGGGCTGATTTCAAGGTTTTACTGCTAACCTACAAAGCATTACATGGGCTTGCTCCTACCTACCTCTCTGATTTGGTCCTGCCGTACATACCTATACGTACGCTACGGTCACAAGACGAGGCCTCCTAATTGTCCCTAGAATTTCTAAGCAAACAGCTGGAGGCAGGGCTTTCTCCTATAGAGCTCCATTTTTATGGAACGGTCTGCCTACCCATGTCAGAGACGCAAACTCGGTCTCAACCTTTAAGTCTTTACTGAAGACTCATCTCTTCAGTGGGTCATATGATTGAGTGTAGTCTGGCCCAGGAGTGGGAAGGTGAACGGAAAGGCTCTGGAGCAACGAACCGCCCTTGCTGTCTCTGCCTGGCCGGTTCCCCGTTTCCACTGGGATTCTCTGCCTCTAACCCTGTTACGGGGCTGAGTCACTGGCTTGCTGGGGCTCTCTCGTGCCGTCCCTGGGGGGGGGATGCGTCACCTGGGTGGGTTGATTCACTGTTGTGGTCGGCCTGTCTGGGTTCCCCCACCCCTTGGGTTGTACCGTGTCGGAGATCTTTGTGGGCTATACTCGGCCTTGTCTCAGGATGGTAAGTTGGTGGTTGAAGATTTCCCTCTAGTGGTGTGGGGGCTGTGCTTTGGCAAAGTGGGTGGGGTTATATCCTTCCTGTTTGGCCCTGTCCGGGTGTCCTCGGATGGGGCCACAGTGTCTCCTGACCCCTCCTGTCTCAGCCTCCAGTATTTATGCTGCAGTAGTTTATGTGGGGGGCTAGGGTCAGTTTGTTTATCTGGAGTACTTCTCCTGTCCTATTCGGTGTCCTGTGTAAATCTAAGTGTGCGTTCTCTAATTCTCTCCTTCTCTCTTTCTTTCTCTCTCTCGGAGGACCTGAGCCCTAGAACCATGCCCCAGGACTACCTGACATGATGACTCCTTGCTGTCCCCAGTCCACCTGGCCATGCTGCTGCTCCAGTTTCAACTGGCCTGGGCCCTAGGACCATGTCCCAGGACTACCTGACATGAGGACTCCCTTGCTGTCCCCAGTCCACCTGGCCATGCTCCTGCTCCAGTTTCAACTGTTCTGCCTTACTATTATTCAACCATGCTGGTCATTTATGAACATTTGAACATCTTGGCCACGTTCTGTTATAATCTCCACCTGGCACAGCCAGAAGAGGACTGGCCACCCCACATATGCTCTCTCTAATTCTCTCTTTCTTTCTCTCTCTCGGAGGACCTGAGCCCTAGGACCGTGCCCCAGGACTACCTGACATGATGGCTCCTTGCTGTCCCCAGTCCATCTGACTGTGCTGCTGCTCCAGTTTCAACTGTTCTGCCTTATTATTATTTGACCATGCTGGTCATTTATGAACATTTGAACATCTTGGTCATGTTCTGTTATAATCTCTACCCGGCACAGCCAGAAGAGGACTGGCCACCCCACATAGCCCGGTTCCTCTCTAGGTTTCTTCCTAGGTTTTGGCCTTTCTAGGGAGTTTTTCCTAGCCACCGTGCTTTTACACCTGCATTGTTTGCTGTTTGGGGTTTTAGGCTGGGTTTCTGTACAGCACTTTGAGATATCAGCTGATGTACGAAGGGCTATATAAATAAATTTGATTTGATTTGATTTGATTTGATTTGATTTGAGGAAGAGGGGGTGGAAGAGGCGGAGATGAGGGGGTGGAAGAGGCAGAGATGAGGAGGAAGAGGGGTGGAAGGGGAAGAGATGAGGAGGAAGAGGGGGTGGTCGAGGCAGAGATGAGGAGGAAGAGGGGTGGTCGAGGCAGAGATGAGGAGGAAGAGGGGTGGAAGAGGCGGAGATGAGGAGGTGGAACATGGGGAGATGAGGAGGAAGAGGGGGTGGAACATGGGGAGGAAGAGGAGGTGGAACATGGGGAGGAAGAGGGGGTGGAACATGGGGAGGAAGAGGGGGTGGAACATGGGGAGGAAGAGGGGGTGGAACATGGGGAAATGAGGGGTGGAACATGGGGATGAGGGGGTGGAACATGGGGGAATGAGGGGGTGGAACATGGGGAGATGAGGAGGTGGAACATGGGGAGGAAGAGGGGTGGAACATGGGGAGGAAGAGGGGGTGGAACATGGGGAGATGAGGAGGAAGAGGGGGTGGAACATGGGGAGGAAGAGGGGTGGAACATGGGGAGATGAGGGGGAAGAGGGGGTGGAACATGAGGAGATGAGGAGGTGGAACATGGGGAGGAAGAGGGGGTGGAACATGGGGAGGAAGAGGGGGGTGGAACATGGGGAGGAAGAGGGGGTGGAACATGAGGAGGAAGAGGAGGAAGAGGGGTGGAACATGGGGAGATGAGGAGGTGGAACATGGGGAGGAAGAGGGGTGGAACATGGGGAGATGAGGAGGAAGAGGGGGTGGAACATGGGGAGATGAGGAGGAAGAGGAGGTGGAACATGGGGAGGAAGAGGGGTGGAACATGGGGAGGAAGAGGGGGTGGAACATGGGGAGATGAGGAGGAAGAGGAGGTGGAACATGGGGAGGAAGAGGAGGTGGAACATGGGGAGATGAGGAGGTGGAACATGGGGAGATGAGGAGGAAGAGGGGTGTAACATGGGGAGATGAGGAGGAAGAGGAGGTGGAACATGGGGAGGAAGAGGGGGTGGAACATGGGGAGGAAGAGGGGTGGAACATGGGGAGATGAGGAGGTGGAACATGGGGAGATGAGGAGGAAGAGGGTGGAACATGGGGAGGAAGAGGGGGTGGAACATGGGGAGGAAGAGGGGGTGGAACATGGGGAGGAAGAGGGGTGGAACATGGGGAGGAAGAGGGGGTGGAACATGGGGAGATGAGGAGGAAGAGGGGGTGGAACATGGGGAGATGAGGAGGAAGAGGGGGTGGAACATGAGGAGATGAGGAGGTGGAACATGGGGAGGGGAGAACAGGAGAAGGTAAATAAATGACGGCCCTTCTGTTTTCTGCAGGGCACCTAGTACAATGTAAACTATGTCAGTGGGAGCTACGGTTACACTATTATATCACTATGGGAGCTACGGTTACACTATTATATCACTATGGGAGCTACGGTTACACTATCATATCACTATGGGAGCTACGGTTACACTATCATATCACTATGGGAGCTACGGTTACACTATCATATCACTATGGGAGCTACGGTTATACTATCATATCACTATGTCAGTGGGAGCTACGGTTACACTATCATATCACTATGGGAGCTACGGTTACACTATCATATCACTATGGGAGCTACGGTTACACTATCATATCACTATGGGAGCTACGGTTACACTATCATATCACTATGGGAGCTACGGTTATACTATCATATCACTATGGGAGCTACGGTTATACTATCATATCACTATGGGAGCTACGGTTATACTATCATATCACTATGGGAGCTACGGTTACACTATCATATCACTATGGGAGCTACGGTTACACTATCATATCACTATAAGAGGATGATACGAGGAGGTGGAGGAGGAGGAGGAAGAGGAAAGAGCAGCTTTTCAACTAACTGCATCCTCTGTATGCATAAGCACCCACACACAGTTAATGTAGGGATATTAAACATGAACGTAGGGTTGAATGAGATCATGGCTGTGGATCATTAGGTGCGTATAATACAGCCAGCTGTTCCAGAGTGATATTAGATGCTGTCAGATATGATGTCATGTCATCCTGGAAGACACTCTTTCCTGTTGAGGTTCCAGTTTAACGTGTGGTTTTTATTAGGGGGACTTGGATGTTAAGCAAAAAACAAAACAAAAAAAAGATCACTTTAGGTGTTTTAAAATTCAGTGAATCCAGGTGAAAGCTCCCATTTTGATGTCACTTGTTAAATCCACTTCAAACAGTGTAGATGAAGGGGTGGGGGTGGGGGTCCGGGCGGGGTTATGGATCCGGCAGGGTTATGGTCCGGGCGGGGCAAATCAGTATAGATGAAGGGGTTGGGGGGGGGGGGTCCGGGCAGGGTTATGGATCCGGGCAGGGTTATGGTCCGGGCGGGGCAAATCAGTGTGATCACGCTCTCCGTAGCCGATGTGAGTAAGACCTTTAAACAGGTCACATTCACAAGTCCGCAGGGCCAGACGGATTACCAGAACGTGTACTCCGAGCATGTGCTGACCAACTGGCAAGTGTCTTCACTGACATTTTTAACCTTTCCTTGACCCAGTCTGTAATACGTACATGTTTCAAGCAGACCACCATAGTCCCTGTGCCCAATAACAACAAGGTAACCTGGCTAAATGTCTACCGACCCGTAGCACTCACGTCTGTAGCCATGAAGTGCTTTGCAAGGCTTGTCATGGATCTCATCAACACCATCATCCCAGAAACCCTAGACCCACTCCAATTTGCATACCGTGCACTGCACACTGCCCTTTCAATCCTGGACAAAAGGAACACCTATGTGAGAATGCTGTTCATTGACTACAGCTCAGTGTTCAACACCATAGTGCCCTCAAAAGCTCATCACTAAGCTAAGGACCCTGGGATTAAACACCTCCCTCTGCAACTGGTTACTGGACTTCCTGACGGGCTGCCCCTAGGTGGTAAGGGTAGGCAACAACACATCTTCCACGCTGATCCTCAAAACAGGGGTTCCTCAGGGGTTCGTGCTTAGAAAAACCAAGGAGGTGATCATGCACTACTGGCACCTCACATTCACTACAGGCACTACTGACACCTCACTAGCTATACCTCACACTCACTCCTGACACCTCATACCTCAAACTCACTACTGACACCTGAAACTCACTACTGACACCTCAAACTCACTACCGACACCTCACACTCACTACTGACACCTCACACTCACTACTGACACCTCAAACTCACTACTGACACCTCAAACTCACTACTGACACCTCACACTCACTACTGACACCTCAAACTCACTACTGACACCTCAAACTCACTACTGACACCTCAAACTCACTACTGACACCTCACACTCACTACTGACACCTCAAACTCACTACTGACACCTCAAACTCACTACTGACACCTCACACTCACTACTGACACCTCACACTCACTACTGACACCTCAAACTCACTACTGGCACTAGCGGCTACTCTTCCTGGGGTTTATTATGGATCCCCATTAGTTCCTGCCAAGGCAGCGGCTACTCTTCCTGGGGTTTATTATGGATCCCATTAGTTCCTGTCAAGGCAGCAGCTACTCTTCCTGGGGTTTATTATGGATCCCCATTAGTTCCTGCCAAGGCAGCAGCTACTCTTCCTGGGGTTTATTATGGATCCCCATTAGTTCCTGCCAAGGCAGCGGCTACTCTTCCTGGGGTTTATTATGGATCCCCATTAGTTCCTGTCAAGGCAGCAGCTACTCTTCCTGGGGTTTATTACTCTTCCTGGGGTCCAGCAACATTAAGACAGTTATATAACATGTAAAAAAACAACACCATTACATTCACAACACGTTAAGTCTGTCCCCTCAGGCCACTACTCGACTCCTCTCTAGTAGAACCTTCTACCACATGTTTACAACACAACATGAATGTGTACGTGTGTGTACTGTATGTTATCATGTGTCTGTACCAGTGTCTCTCTTCCCAGTCCTGCTGTTCCATAAAGTTTATTTTATTTATTATTTAAAGTCCCATTTTACTGTTCATATCAGTTACCTGATGTGGAATAGAGTTCCATGTGGTCATGGCTCTATGTAGTACTGTGGAATAGAGTTCCATGTGGTCATGGCTCTATGTGGTACTGTGGAATAGAGTTCCATGTAGTCATGGCTCTATGTAGTACTGTGGAATAGAGCTCCATGTTGTCATGGCTCTATGTTGTACTGTGGAATAGAGTTCCATGTGGTCATGGCTCTATGTAGTACTGTGGAATAGAGTTCCATGTAGTCATGGCTCTATGTAGTACTGTGGAATAGAGTTCCATGTGGTCATGGCTCTATGTAGTACTGTGCACCTCCCATAGTCTGTTCTGGACTTCGGGACTGGGAATAGACCTCTGGTGGCATGTCCTGTGGGGTATGCATGGGTCTCTGAGCTGTGTGCTAGTTGTTAAAAACAGACAGCTCGGTGCATTCAACATGTCAATACCTCTCACAAATACCAGTAGTGATGAAGTCAATGAAGTCAATCTCTCCTCCACTTTGAGCATATTATTAATGTTAGCTCTCTGTGTACAGTTAAAGGCCAGCTGTCCTGTTCTGAGCCAATTATAATTTTCTTGTCCCTTGTTGTGGCACCTGATCACACTGCTGAACAGTGTGACCAAACTAGGGCCTGTAGGACCTGCCTTGTTGAAAGTGTTGTTAAGAAGGTAGAAACTAGGGTCTGTACGACCTGCCTTGTTGATAGTGCTGTTAAGAAGGTAGAAACTAGGGCCTGTAGGACCCGCCTTGTTGATAGTGTTGTTAAGAAGGTAGAAAACTGTAGGACCCGCCTTGTTGATAGTGTTGTTAAGAAGGTAGAAACTGCCTTAGGACCTACCTTGTTGATAGTGTTGTTAAGAAGGTAGAAACTAGGGCCTGTAGGACCCGCCTTGTTGATAGTGTTGTTAAGAAGGTAGAAACTAGGGCCTGTAGGACCTACCTTGTTGATAGTGTTGTTAAGAAGGTAGAAACTAGGGCCTGTAGGACCTGCCTTGTTGATAGTGTTGTTAAGAAGGTAGAAACTAGGGCCTGTAGGACCCGCCTTGTTGATAGTGTTGTTAAGAAGGTAGAAACTAGGGCCTGTAGGACCTACCTTGTTGATAGTGTTGTTAAGAAGGTAGAAACTAGGGCCTGTAGGACCTACCTTGTTGATAGTGTTGTTAAGAAGGTAGAAACTAGGGCCTGTAGGACCCGACTTGTTGACAGTGTTGTTAAGAAGGTAGAAACTAGGGCCTGTAGGACCTACCTTGTTGATAGTGTTGTTAAGAAGGTAGAAACTAGGGCCTGTAGGACCCGCCTTGTTGACAGTGTTGTTAAGAAGGTAGAAACTAGGGCCTGTAGGACCTGTCTTGTTGATAGTGTTGTTAAGAAGGTAGAAACTAGGGCCTGTAGGACCTACCTTGTTGATAGTGTTGTTAAGAAGGTAGAAACTAGGGCCTGTAGGACCTACCTTGTTGATAGTGTTGTTAAGAAGGTAGAAACTAGGGCCTGTAGGACCTACCTTGTTGATAGTGTTGTTAAGAAGGTAGAAACTAGGGCCTGTAGGACCCGCCTTGTTGACAGTGTTGTTAAGAAGGTAGAAACTAGGGCCTGTAGGACCTACCTTGTTGATAGTGTTGTTAAGAAGGTAGAAACTAGGGCCTGTAGGACCTACCTTCTTGATAGCGTCGTTAAGAAGGCAGAGCAGTGCTTTATTATGGACAGACTTCTCCCCATCTTAGCCTCTCTTGCATCAATATGTTTTGACCATGACAGTTTACAATCCAGGGTCACTCCAAGTAACAGGTGCCCTCCTATTCTGGGGTGGAATGACTTTTGCCTCACTCAAGTCCTGAGGACACACACTTTTCTATAGGCTTAGATTAAAGAGATGGCTCAAAGGAATGGCAATATCGTCCGCTATCATCCACATTCATTTTCCATCCAAACCCCTCTATGGAAAGATGAGAATCTCATGAACACAATGGTTTTCTCAGTTTTCCTCTTTTCCACACTCACTTTAGTTTGGCCTGTAACCCCTCTATGGGAAAGATGAGAATCTCGCGAACACAATGGTTTTCTCAGTTTTCCTCTTTTCCACACTCACTTTAGTTTGGCCTGTAACCCCTCTATGGAAAGATGAGAATCTCGCGAACACAATGGTTTTCTCAGTTTTCCTCTTTTCCACACTAGCTTTAGTTTGGCCTGTAACCCCTCTATGGAAAGATGAGAATCTCGTGAACACAATGTTTTTCTCCGTTTTCCTCTATGACCCCCACATGTATCTTGGGACTCGTCTGAAGACGGTACAGCCGATCTGCCAACCCCTCTGTGGAAAGGTGGGACTCTAAGGAACACAAACATGTCGGTTGTTTTGCTTTTGGACACCCACAGGCCTCAAGACTCGTCTGACGGTCCCCCCAGTACCAGTTGAAAAAAATGAATGGAAGTATATATAGAGATAAGATATATATATAATATATATATATATATATAGAGAGAGAGACTGATAAGTGCCAAGAATAAGGGGTTAAATACATGTAAAACATAAAAATAAAACATTTTCCTGATGTTTCTGATTCCTCTCAGATACAGGACAGACAGGGCTAACAGCAGTAAGGACAAAAATCAAATCCACAAACGACACATTCCAATCCAATATATTTTTCAGTTGTAAAGCTCCTTTTGCTCATCGGACAAAAACAATAAGCCCACTTCTTGTCATCCTAACTGACGCAACCTCATTCCCATCTATGATATTAGTTGAGGTGTCAAACCAATCTCCCAGATATCGCCATCGGTCCAACTCCAACTAAATAAAAAGAGTCAGAGACTTTTCTAGATTCCACGACCACGTTACCTCTGATTTCCCTTCTCCTTTTGCATTTCATCTCACTCTGATCTCCACTCGACATGCCATCACTTTCAAACAAAAGACATCTGCTTCCGCCATCTTCTCCATCTTACAGGTGGGTTCTGTGTTCCTGTGCTCCAGGGTCAGCTTTGCGTTGACCCTTAACCTTTAATCACAGAACACAACATCACACATAACCTGACATGACAATCCGTACCATCGAAGGCCTCAAAAAGCATTAAGACATATCCGTGCCCTAACAAGCCGTGCTCTAACAAGCCGTGCCCTAACAAGCCGTGCTCTAACAAGCCGTGCTCTAACAAGCCGTGCCCTAACAAGCCGTGCTCTAACAAGCCGTGCTCTAACAAGCCGTGCCCTAACAAGCCGTGCTCTAACAAGCCGTGCTCTAACAAGCCGTGCCCTAACAAGCTGTGCTCTAACAAGCCGTGCTCTAACAAGCCGTGCTCTAACAAGCCGTGCCCTAACAAGCCGTGCTCTAACAAGCCGTGCTCTAACAAGCCGTGCTCTAACAAGCCGTGCTCTAACAAGCCGTGCCCTCTGTGATTCCTAAGAAGATTTTATTAATGCTCTTTATGATAGAATGTTAAAATAAGGTGAAATTAAAAGTTTTTCCGTTAACTCACCATCACAGTTAAAATGATACCATTGCCAACAAAATGATCTCCAATTGATCAATACGTAAATAGTTAATAATAATTAATAATATTAATAAATTAATAATAATTTAATTAAGAAGTCAAATTAGGAACTACTTTGGCCACCCTGTAAACTACAAATCATAGTATTGTCAGGAATACTTTCGGGCAATACATGCGTTTGAGCAAAGATGCAAATGTATTGTTATGCTGGTGAATGAGGACCCAAAAGCTACTTAACAGAAACAGAGTCTTTATTCCAGTCTTAAACAAAAACGATAATCCTGGATATATCTCAGGTAAATACAAAACAGGAAAACTGAAATCCTCTCGTCAGTAGAGAGGAACGACTGGAGACGCGACCACAGACTGCAGGTCGCTTCGGGAAGGCACCGGCCGTAGCTGACATAGACACCTGCTCACACGCAGCATCTGAAGAAGGAAAAAACACGACAGGGCGGAACAAGGACACAGAACAGCAAACATCAAACAAGGATCCGACAAGGACAGAAGCGGAAAACAGAGGGAGAAATAGGGACTCTAATCAGAGGGCAAAATAGGGGACAGGTGTGAAAGAGCAAATGAGGTAGTTAGGAGAATGAGGAACAGCTGGGAGCAGGAACGGAACGATAGAGAGAGAGAGCGAGAGAGGGAGAGAGGGAGGGGGAGAGAGAGGGACAGAAAGAGGGAAAGAACCTAATAAGACCAGCAGAGGGAAACGAATAGAAGGGGAAGCACAGGGACAAGACATGATAATCAATGACAAAACATGACATGTATCAATTTTTTTGAAAATACATTTAAACTCAGTTTTTCACAATTCCTGACATTTAATCCTAGTAAAAATTCCCTGTCCTAGGTCAGTTATGATCACCACTTTATTTTAAGAATGTAAAATGTCATAATAAAAATGTCATAATAATAATAATAACTGTCCATGGCTAGGTCAGAGGAGACCCCTGTCCTTAATAATAATAATAATAATAACTGTCCATGGCTAGGTCAGAGGAAACCCCTGTCCTTAATAATAATAATAATAACTGTCCATGGCTAGGTCAGATGAAAACCCCTGTCCTTAATAATAATAATAACTGTCCATGGCTAGGTCAGAGACCCCTGTCCTTAATAATAATAATAACTGTCCATGGCTAGGTCAGAGGAAACCCCTGTCCTTAATAATAATAATAACTGTCCATGGCTAGGTCAGAGGAGACCCCTGTCCTTAATAATAATAATAATAACTGTCCATGGCTAGGTCAGAGGAAAATCCCTGTCCTTAATAATAATAATAATAATAACTGTCCATGGCTAGGTCAGAGGAAACCCCTGTCCTTAATAATAATAACTGTCCATGACTATCAGAGGAAACCCTGTCCTTAATAATAATAACTGTCCAAGGCTAGGTCAGAGGAAAATCCCTGTCCTTAATAATAATAATAATAACTGTCCATGGCTAGGTCAGAGGAAACCCCTGTCCTTAATAATAATAATAACTGTCCATGACTAGGTCAGAGGAGACCCCTGTCCTTAATAATAATAATAATAACTGTCCATGGCTAGGTCAGAGGAAAATCCCTGTCCATAATAATAATAATAATAACTGTCCATGGCTAGGTCAGAGGAAACCCCTGTCCTTAATAATAATAACTGTCCATGGCTAGGTCAGAGGAAACCCCTGTCCTTAATAATAATAACTGTCCATGGCTAGGTCAGAGGAAACCCCTGTCCTTAATAATAATAATAATAACTGTCCATGGCTAGGTCAGAGGAAACCCCTGTCCTTAATAATAATAATAATAACTGTCCATGGCTAGGTCAGATGAAAACCCCTGTCCTTAATAATAATAATAATAACTGTCCATGGCTAGGTCAGAGGAAAATCCCTGTCCTTAATAATAATAATAATAACTGTCCATGGCTAGGTCAGAGGAAACCCCTGTCCTTAATAATAATAATAACTGTCCATGACTAGGTCAGAGGAGACCCCTGTCCTTAATAATAATAATAATAACTGTCCATGGCTAGGTCAGAGGAGACCCCTGTCCTTAATAATAATAATAATAACTGTCCATGGCTAGGTCAGAGGAAACCCCTGTCCTTAATAATAATAACTGTCCATGGCTAGGTCAGAGGAAACCCCTGTCCTTAATAATAATAACTGTCCATGGCTAGGTCAGAGGAGACCCCTGTCCTTAATAATAATAACTGTCCATGGCTAGGTCAGAGGAAACCCCTGTCCTTAATAATAATAATAATAACTGTCCATGGCTAGGTCAGAGGAAACCCCTGTCCTAATAATAATAATAACTGTCCATGGCTAGGTCAGAGGAGACCCCTGTCCTAATAATAATAACTGTCCATGGCTAGGTCAGAGGAAATCCCTGTCCTTAATAATAATAATAATAACTGTCCATGGCTAGGTCAGAGGAGACCCCTGTCTTAATAATAATAATAATAACTGTCCATGGCTAGGTCAGAGGAAACCCCTGTCCTAATAAATAATAACTGTCCATGGCTAGGTCAGAGGAAACCCTGTCCTTAAATAATAATAATAATAACTGTCCATGGCTAGGTCAAAGGAGACCCCTGTCCTTAATAATAATAATAATAATAACTGTCCATGGCTAGGTCAGATGAAAATCCCTGTCCTTAATAATAATAATAATAATAACTGTCCATGGCTAGGTCAGAGGAAACCCCTGTCCTTAATAATAATAATAATAACTGTCCATGGCTAGGTCAGAGGAAAACCCCTGTCCTTAATAATAATAATAATAACTGTCCATGGCTAGGTCAGAGGAAACCCCTGTCCTTAATAATAATAATAACTGTCCATGGCTAGGTCAGAGGAGACCCCTGTCCTTAATAATAATAATAATAACTGTCCATGGCTAGGTCAGAGGAAACCCCTGTCCTTAATAATAATAATAATAACTGTCCATGGCTAGGTCAGAGGAAACCCCTGTCCTTAATAATAATAATAATAACTGTCCATGGCTAGGTCAGAGGAAACCCCTGTCCTTAATAATAATAATAACTGTCCATGGCTAGGTCAGAGGAAACCCCTGTCCTTAATAATAATAATAATAACTGTCCATGGCTAGGTCAGAGGAAACCCCTGTCCTTAATAATAATAACTGTCCATGGCTAGGTCAGAGGAAACCCCTGTCCTTAATAATAATAACTGTCCATGGCTAGGTCAGAGGAAACCCTGTCCTTTAATAATAATAATAACTGTCCATGGCTAGGTCAGAGGAAACCCCTGTCCTAATAATAATAATAATAACTGTCCATGGCTAGGTCAGAGGAAACCCCTGTCCTAATAATAATAATAACTGTCCATGGCTAGGTCAGAGGAAACCCCTGTCCTAATAATAATAACTGTCCATGGCTAAACCCCTGTCCTTAATAATAATAACTGTCCATGGCTAGGTCAGAGGAAACCCCTGTCCTTAATAATAATAATAATAACTGTCCATGGCTAGGTCAGAGGAGACCCCTGTCCTTAATAATAATAACTGTCCATGGCTAGGTCAGAGGAAACCCCTGTCCTTAATAATAATAATAACTGTCCATGGCTAGGTCAGAGGAAACCCCTGTCCTTAATAATAATAATAATAACTGTCCATGGCTAGGTCAGAGGAAACCCCTGTCCTTAATAATAATAATAACTGTCCATGGCTAGGTCAGAGGAAACCCTGTCCTTAATAATAATAATAATAATAATAATAACTGTCCATGGCTAGGTCAAAGGAAACCCCTGTCCTTAATAATAATAATAATAATAATAACTGTCCATGGCTAGGTCAGAGGAAACCCCTGTCCTTAATAATAATAATAATAATAATAACTGTCCATGGCTAGGTCAGAGGAAAACCCCTGTCCTTAATAATAATAATAATAATAATAACTGTCCATGACTAGGTCAGAGGAAACCCCTGTCCTTAATAATAATAATAATAACTGTCCATGGCTAGGTCAGAGGAGACCCCTGTCCTTAATAATAATAATAACTGTCCATGGCTAGGTCAGAGGAAACCCCTGTCCTTAATAATAATAATAACTGTCCATGGCTAGGTCAGAGGAAACCCCTGTCCTTAATAATAATAATAACTGTCCATGGCTAGGTCAGAGGAAACCCCTGTCCTTAATAATAATAACTGTCCATGGCTAGGTCAGAGGAAACCCCTGTCCTTAATAATAATAATAACTGTCCATGGCTAGGTCAGAGGAAACCCCTGTCCTTAATAATAATAATAACTGTCCATGGCTAGGTCAGAGGAAACCCCTGTCCTTAATAATAATAATAACTGTCCATGGCTAGGTCAGAGGAAACCCCTGTCCTTAATAATAATAATAATAACTGTCCATGGCTAGGTCAGAGGAAACCCCTGTCCTTAATAATAATAATAACTGTCCATGCTAGGTCAGAGGAAAACCCCTGTCCTTAATAATAATAATAATAACTGTCCATGGCTAGGTCAGAGGAAACCCCTGTCCTTAATAATAATAATAACTGTCCATGGCTAGGTCAGAGGAAACCCCTGTCCTTAATAATAATAATAATAACTGTCCATGGCTAGGTCAGAGGAGACCCCTGTCCTTAATATTAATAATAATAATAATAACTGTCCATGGCTAGGTCAGAGGAAACCCCTGTCCTTAATAATAATAACTGTCCATGGCTAGGTCAGAGGAAACCCCTGTCCTTAATAATAATAACTGTCCATGGCTAGGTCAGAGGAAACCCCTGTCCTTAATAATAATAATAACTGTCCATGGCTAGGTCAGAGGAAACCCCTGTCCTTAATAATAATAACTGTCCATGGCTAGGTCAGAGGAAAATCCCTGTCCTTAATAATAATAATAATAACTGTCCATGTCTAGGTCAGAGGGAAAACCCCTGTCCTTAATAATAATAATATTAACTGTCCATGGCTAGGTCAGAGGAAACCCCTGTCCTTAATAATAATAATAACTGTCCATGACTAGGTCAGAGGAAACCCCTGTCCTTAATAATAATAATAATAACTGTCCATGGCTAGGTCAGAGGAAACCCCTGTCCTTAATAATAATAATAATAATAATAACTGTCCATGGCTAGGTCAGAGGAAACCCCTGTCCTTAATAATAATAACTGTCCATGGCTAGGTCAGAGGAAACCCCTGTCCTTAATAATAATAACTGTCCATGGCTAGGTCAGAGGAAACCCCTGTCCTTAATAATAATAATAACTGTCCATGGCTAGGTCAGAGGAAACCCCTGTCCTTAATAATAATAACTGTCCATGGCTAGGTCAGAGGAAACCCCTGTCCTTAATAATAATAACTGTCCATGGCTAGGTCAGGGGAGACCCCTGTCCTTAATAATAATAATAACTGTCCATGGCTAGGTCAGAGGAAACCCCTGTCCTTAATAATAATAACTGTCCATGGCTAGGTCAGGGAGACCCCTGTCCTTAATAATAATAATAACTGTCCATGGCTAGGTCAGAGGAAACCCCTGTCCTTAATAATAATAATAATAACTGTCCATGGCTAGGTCAGAGGAGACCCCTGTCCTTAATAATAATAACTGTCCATGGCTAGGTCAGAGGAAACCCCTGTCCTTAATAATAATAATAACTGTCCATGGCTAGGTCAGAGGAGACCCCTGTCCTTAATAATAATAACTGTCCATGGCTAGGTCAGAGGAAACCCCTGTCCTTAATAATATTAAGAACTGTCCATGGCTAGGTCAGGGGAGACCCCTGTCCTTAATATTACGAACTGTCCATGGCTAGGTCAGAGGAAACCCCTGTCCTTAATAATAATAATAACTGTCCATGGCTAGGTCAGAGGAAACCCCTGTCCTTAATAATAATAATAACTGTCCATGGCTAGGTCAGAGGAAACCCCTGTCCTTAATAATATTAATAACTGTCCATGGCTAGGTCAGGGGAGACCCCTGTCCTTAATAATAATAATAACTGTCCATGGCTAGGTCAGAGGAAACCCTGTCCTTAATAATAATAATAATAACTGTCCATGGCTAGGTCAGAGGAAACCCCTGTCCTAATAATAATAATAACTGTCCATGGCTAGGTCAGAGGAAACCCCTGTCCTTAATAATAATAATAACTGTCCATGGCTAGGTCAGAGGAAACCCCTGTCCTTAATAATAATAATAATAACTGTCCATGGCTAGGTCAGAGGAAACCCCTGTCCTAATAATAATAATAACTGTCCATGGCTAGGTCAGAGGAAACCCCTGTCCTAATAATAATAATAACTGTCCATGGCTAGGTCAGAGGAAACCCCTGTCCTAATAATAATAATAATAACTGTCCATGGCTAGGTCAGAGGAGACCCCTGTAATAATAATAATAATAACTGTCCATGGCTAGGTCAGAGGAAACCCCTGTCCTAATAATAATAATAATAACTGTCCATGGCTAGGTCAGAGGAAACCCCTGTCCTTAATAATAATAATAATAACTGTCCATGGCTAGGTCAGAGGAAACCCCTGTCCTTAATAATAATAATAACTGTCCATGGCTAGGTCAGAGGAAACCCCTGTCCTTAATAATAATAATAACTGTCCATGGCTAGGTCAGAGGAAACCCCTGTCCTTAATAATAATAATAACTGTCCATGGCTAGGTCAGAGGAAACCCCTGTCCTTAATAATAATAATAACTGTCCATGGCTAGGTCAGAGGAAACCCCTGTCCTTAATAATAATAATAACTGTCCATGGCTAGGTCAGAGGAAACCCCTGTCCTTAATAATAATAATAACTGTCCATGGCTAGGTCAGAGGAAACCCCTGTCCTTAATAATAATAATAACTGTCCATGGCTAGGTCAGAGGAAACCCCTGTCCTAATAATAATAATAACTGTCCATGGCTAGGTCAGAGGAGACCCCTGTCCTAATAATAATAATAACTGTCCATGGCTAGGTCAGAGGAAACCCCTGTCCTAATAATAATAATAATAATAACTGTCCATGACTAGGTCAGAGGAAACCCCTGTCCTTAATAATAATAATAACTGTCCATGGCTAGGTCAGAGGAACCCCTGTCCCTAATAATAATAATAATAATAACTGTCCATGGCTAGGTCAGAGGAAACCCCTGTCCTTAATATTAAGAACTGTCCATGGCTAGGTCAGAGGAAACCCCTGTCCTTAATAATAATAATAACTGTCCATGGCTAGGTCAGAGGAAACCCCTGTCCTTAATAATAATAATAATAACTGTCCATGGCTAGGTCAGAGGAGACCCCTGTCCTTAATAATAATAACTGTCCATGGCTAGGTCAGAGGAAACCCCTGTCCTTAATAATAATAATAACTGTCCATGGCTAGGTCAGAGGAGACCCCTGTCCTTAATAATAATAATAACTGTCCATGGCTAGGTCAGAGGAAACCCCTGTCCTTAATATTAAGAACTGTCCATGGCTAGGTCAGAGGAGACCCTGTCCTTAATAATAATAATAACTGTCCATGGCTAGGTCAGAGGAAACCCCTGTCCTTAATAATAATAATAACTGTCCATGGCTAGGTCAGAGGAAACCCCTGTCCTTAATAATAATAATAACTGTCCATGGCTAGGTCAGAGGAAACCCCTGTCCTTAATAATATTAAGAACTGTCCATGGCTAGGTCAGGGGAGACCCCTGTCCTTAATATTACGAACTGTCCATGGCTAGGTCAGAGGAAACCCTGTCCTTAATAATAATAATAATAATAATAATAACTGTCCATGGCTAGGTCAGAGGAAACCCCTGTCCTTAATAATAATAATAACTGTCCATGGCTAGGTCAGAGGAAACCCCTGTCCTTAATAATAATAATAACTGTCCATGGCTAGGTCAGAGGAAACCCCTGTCCTTAATAATAATAACTGTCCATGGCTAGGTCAGAGGAAACCCCTGTCCTTAATAATAATAATAACTGTCCATGGCTAGGTCAGAGGAACCCCTGTCCTAATAATAATAATAACTGTCCATGGCTAGGTCAGAGGAAACCCCTGTCCTTAATAATAATAATAACTGTCCATGGCTAGGTCAGAGGAGACCCCTGTCCTTAATAATAATAATAACTGTCCATGGCTAGGTCAGAGGAAACCCCTGTCCTTAATATTAAGAACTGTCCATGGCTAGGTCAGAGGAAACCCCTGTCCTTAATAATAATAATAATAACTGTCCATGGCTAGGTCAGAGGAAACCCCTGTCCTTAATAATAATAATAACTGTCCATGGCTAGGTCAGAGGAAACCCCTGTCCTTAATAATAATAATAACTGTCCATGGCTAGGTCAGGGGAGACCCCTGTCCTTAATAATAATAACTGTCCATGGCTAGGTCAGAGGAAACCCCTGTCCTTAATATTAATAACTGTCCATGGCTAGGTCAGAGGAAACCCCTGTCCTTAATAATAATAATAACTGTCCATGGCTAGGTCAGAGGAAACCCCTGTCCTTAATAATAATAATAACTGTCCATGGCTAGGTCAGAGGAAACCCCTGTCCTTAATATTAATAACTGTCCATGACTAGGTCGGAGGAAACCCCTGTCCTTAATATTAATAACTGTCCATGGCTAGGTCAGAGGAGACCCCTGTCCTTAATATTAATAACTGTCCATGGCTAGGTCAGAGGAAACTCCTGTCCTTAATAATAATAATAATAATAACTGTCCATGACTAGGTCAGAGGAAACCCCTGTCCTTAATATTAATAACTGTCCATGGCTAGGTCAGAGGAGACCCCTGTCCTTAATAATAATAATAATAATAATAATAACTGTCCATGACTAGGTCAGAGGAAACCCCTGTCCTTAATATTAATAACTGTCCATGGCTAGGTCAGAGGAAACCCCTGTCCTTAATAATAATAATAATAATAACTGTCCATGGCTAGGTCGGAGGAAACCCCTGTCATTAATAATAATAACTGTCCATGACTAGGTCAGAGGAAACCCCTGTCCTTAATAATAATAATAATAATAATAATAACTGTCCATGGCTAGGTCAGAGGAAACCCCTGTCCTTAATAATAATAACTGTCCATGGCTAGGTCAGAGGAGACCCCTGTCCTTAATAATAATAACTGTCCATGACTAGGTCGGAGGAAACCCCTGTCCTTAATATTAATAATAACTGTCCATGACTAGGTCAGAGGAAACCCCTGTCCTTAATAATAATAACTGTCCATGACTAGGTCGGAGGAAACCCCTGTCCTTAATAATAATAATAATAACTGTCCATGGCTAGGTCAGAGGAGACCCCTGTCCTTAATAATAATAACTGTCCATGACTAGGTCGGAGGAAACCCCTGTCCTAATAATAATAATAATAACTGTCCATGGCTAGGTCAGAGGAAACCCTGTCCTTAATAATAATAATAATAATAATAATAACTGTCCATGGCTAGGTCAGAGGAAACCCCTGTCCTAATAATAATAATAACTGTCCATGGCTAGGTCAGAGGAAACCCCTGTCCTTAAATAATAATAATAATAATAATAACTGTCCATGGCTAGGTCAGAGGAAACCCCTGTCCTTAATAATAATAACTGTCCATGACTAGGTCAGAGGAGACCCCTGTCCTTAATAATAATAACTGTCCATGGCTAGGTCAGAGGAAACCCCTGTCCTTAATAATAATAACTGTCCATGGCTAGGTCAGAGGAAACCCCTGTCCTTAATAATAATAATAACTGTCCATGGCTAGGTCAGAGGAAACCCCTGTCCTTAATAATAATAACTGTCCATGGCTAGGTCAGAGGAGACCCCTGTCCTTAATAATAATAATAACTGTCCATGGCTAGGTCAGAGGAAAACCCTGTCCTTAATAATAATAATAACTGTCCATGGCTAGGTCAGAGGAAACCCCTGTCCTTAATAATAATAATAACTGTCCATGGCTAGGTCAGAGGAAACCCCTGTCCTTGATAATAATAATAACTGTCCATGGCTAGGTCAGAGGAAACCCCTGTCCTTAATAATAATAATAACTGTCCATGACTAGGTCAGAGGAAACCCCTGTCCTTAATAATAATAATAACTGTCCATGGCTAGGTCAGAGGAGACCCCTGTCCTTAATAATAATAATAACTGTCCATGGCTAGGTCAGAGGAAACCCCTGTCCTTAATAATAATAACTGTCCATGGCTAGGTCAGAGGAAACCCCTGTCCTTAATAATAATAATAATAATAATAATAACTGTCCATGACTAGGTCAGAGGAAACCCCTGTCCTTAATAATAATAACTGTCCATGGCTAGGTCAGAGGAAACCCCTGTCCTTAATAATAATAACTGTCCATGGCTAGGTCAGAGGAAACCCCTGTCCTTAATAATAATAATAACTGTCCATGGCTAGGTCAGAGGAACCCCTGTCCTTAATAATAATAACTGTCCATGGCTAGGTCAGAGGAAACCCCTGTCCTTAATAATAATATAATAACTGTCCATGGCTAGGTCAGAGGAAACCCTGTCCTTAATAATAATAATAATAACTGTCCATGACTAGGTCAGAGGAAACCCCTGTCCTTAATAATAATAACTGTCCATGGCTAGGTCAGAGGAGACCCCTGTCCTTAATAATAATAATAATAATAATAATAACTGTCCATGGCTAGGTCAGAGGAACCCCTGTCCTAATAATAATAATAATAACTGTCCATGACTAGGTCAGAGGAAACCCCTGTCCTTAATAATAATAATAATAATAATAATAACTGTCCATGGCTAGGTCAGAGGAAACCCCTGTCCTTAATAATAATAATAACTGTCCATGGCTAGGTCAGAGGAAACCCCTGTCCTAATAATAATAATAATAATAATAATAACTGTCCATGGCTAGGTCAGAGGAAACCCTGTCCTTAATAATAATAATAACTGTCCATGGCTAGGTCAGAGGAAACCCCTGTCCTTAATTAATAATAATAATAACTGTCCATGGCTAGGTCAGAGGAACCCCTGTCCTTAATAATAATAATAATAATAATAATAACTGTCCATGGCTAGGTCAGAGGAAACCCCTGTCCTTAATAATAATAATAACTGTCCATGGCTAGGTCAGAGGAAACCCCTGTCCTTAATAATAATAATAACTGTCCATGGCTAGGTCAGAGGAAACCCCTGTCCTTAATAATAATAATAATAACTGTCCATGACTAGGTCAGAGGAAACCCTGTCCTTAATAATAATAATAACTGTCCATGGCTAGGTCAGAGGAGACCCCTGTCCTTAATAATAATAATAACTGTCCATGGCTAGGTCAGAGGAAACCCCTGTCCTTAATAATAATAATAACTGTCCATGGCTAGGTCAGAGGAAACCCCTGTCCTTAATAATAATAATAATAATAATAATAACTGTCCATGGCTAGGTCAGAGGAAACCCCTGTCCTTAATAATAATAATAATAATAATAATATTAATAATAACTGTCCATGACTAGGTCAGAGGAAACCCCTTTCCTTAATAATAATAACTGTCCATGACTAGGTCGGAGGAAACCCCTGTCCTTAATAATAATAATAATAATAATAACTGTCCATGGCTAGGTCAGAGGAAACCCCTGTCCTTAATAATAATAATAATAATAATAACTGTCCATGACTAGGTCAGAGGAAACCCTGTCCTTAATAATAATAATAATAATAACTGTCCATGGCTAGGTCAGAGGAAACCCCTGTCCTTAATAATAATAACTGTCCCTAGGTCAGAGGAAACCCCTGTCCTTAAATAATAATAATAATAACTGTCCATGGCTAGGTCAGAGGAAACCCCTGTCCTAATAATAATAATAATAACTGTCCATGGCTAGGTCAGAGGAAACCCCTGTAATTAATAATAATAATAATAACTGTCCATGGCTAGGTCAGAGGAAACCCCTGTCCTTAATAATAATAATAACTGTCCATGGCTAGGTCAGAGGAAACCCCTGTAATAATAATAATAATAACTGTCCATGACTAGGTCAGAGGAAACCCCTGTCCTTAATAATAATAATAACTGTCCATGGCTAGGTCAGAGGAGACCCCTGTCCTTAATAATAATAATAATAATAATAATAACTGTCCATGGCTAGGTCAGAGGAAACCCCTGTCCTTAATAATAATAATAATAATAATAATAATAACTGTCCATGGCTAGGTCAGAGGAAACCCCTGTCCTTAATAATAATAATAATAATAATAACTGTCCATGGCTAGGTCAGAGGAAACCCCTGTCCTTAATAATAATAATAATAATAATAACTGTCCATGGCTAGGTCAGAGGAAACCCCTGTCCTTAATAATAATAATAATAATAACTGTCCATGGCTAGGTCAGAGGAAACCCCTGTCCTTAATAATAATAACTGTCCATGACTAGGTCGGAGGAAACCCCTGTCCTTAATAATAATAATAATAATAATAATAACTGTCCATGGCTAGGTCAGAGGAAACCCCTGTCCTTAATAATAATAACTGTCCATGGCTAGGTCAGAGGAAACCCCTGTCCTTAATAATAATAACTGTCCATGGCTAGGTCAGAGGAAACCCCTGTCCTTAATAATAATAATAACTGTCCATGGCTAGGTCAGAGGAGACCCCTGTCCTTAATAATAATAACTGTCCATGGCTAGGTCAGAGGAAACCCCTGTCCTTAATAATAATAATAACTGTCCATGGCTAGGTCAGAGGAGACCCCTGTCCTTAATAATAATAATAATAACTGTCCATGACTAGGTCAGAGGAAACCCCTGTCCTTAATAATAATAACTGTCCATGGCTAGGTCAGAGGAGACCCCTGTCCTTAATAATAATAATAATAATAATAATAACTGTCCATGGCTAGGTCAGAGGAGACCCCTGTCCTTAATAATAATAATAACTGTCCATGACTAGGTCAGAGGAAACCCCTGTCTTAATAATAATAATAATAATAATAATAATAACTGTCCATGGCTAGGTCAGAGGAGACCCCTGTCCTTAATAATAATAATAATAATAACTGTCCATGGCTAGGTCAGAGAAACCCCTGTCTTAATAATACAATAATAATAATAATAACTGTCCATGACTAGGTCAGAGGAAACCCCTGTCCTTAATAATAATAATAATAATAACTGTCCATGGCTAGGTCAGAGGAAACCCCTGTCCTTAATAATAATAATAATAATAACTGTCCATGGCTAGGTCAGAGGAAACCACTGTCCTTAATAATAATAATAATATTAACTGTCCATGGCTAGGTCAGAGGAAACCCCTGTCCTTAATAATAATAATAACTGTCCATGGCTAGGTCAGAGGAAACCCCTGTCCTTAATAATAATAATAACTGTCCATGACTAGGTCAGAGGAAACCCCTGTCCTTAATAATAATAATAACTGTCCATGACTAGGTCAGAGGAAACCCCTGTCCTTAATAATAATAATAACTGTCCATGGCTAGGTCAGAGGAGACCCCTGTCCTTAATAATAATAATAACTGTCCATGGCTAGGTCAGAGGAAACCCCTGTCCTTAATAATAATAATAACTGTCCATGACTAGGTCAGAGGAAACCCCTGTCCTTAATAATAATAATAATAATAATAATAACTGTCCATGGCTAGGTCAGAGGAAACCCCTGTCCTTAATAATAATAATAACTGTCCATGGCTAGGTCAGAGGAGACCCCTGTCCTTAATAATAATAATAACTGTCCATGGCTAGGTCAGAGGAAACCCTGTCCTTAATAATAATAATAACTGTCCATGGCTAGGTCAGAGGAAACCCCTGTAATAATAATAATAATAATAATAATAATAATAATAACTGTCCATGGCTAGGTCAGAGGAAACCCCTGTCCTAATAATAATAATAACTGTCCATGGCTAGGTCAGAGGAAACCCCTGTCCTTAATAATAATAACTGTCCATGACTAGGTCAGAGGAAACCCCTGTCCTTAATAATAATAATAACTGTCCATGGCTAGGTCAGAGGAGACCCCTGTCCTTAATAATAATAACTGTCCATGGCTAGGTCAGAGGAAACCCCTGTCCTTAATAATAATAATAATAATAATAATAATAACTGTCCATGGCTAGGTCAGAGGAAACCCCTGTCCTTAATAATAATAACTGTCCATGACTAGGTCGGAGGAAACCCCTGTCCTTAATAATAATAATAATAATAATAACTGTCCATGGCTAGGTCAGAGGAAACCCCTGTCCTTAATAATAATAACTGTCCATGGCTAGGTCAGAGGAAACCCCTGTCCTTAATAATAATAATAACTGTCCATGGCTAGGTCAGAGGAAACCCCTGTCCTTAATAATAATAATAACTGTCCATGGCTAGGTCAGAGGAGACCCCTGTCCTTAATAATAATAATAACTGTCCATGGCTAGGTCAGAGGAAACCCCTGTCCTTAATAATAACTGTCCATGGCTAGGTCAGAGGAACCCCTGTCCTTAATAATAATAATAATAACTGTCCATGACTAGGTCAGAGGAAACCCCTGTCCTTAATAATAATAACTGTCCATGGCTAGGTCAGAGGAGACCCCTGTCCTTAATAATAATAATAATAATAATAATAACTGTCCATGGCTAGGTCAGAGGAAACCCCTGTCCTAATAATAATAATAATAACTGTCCATGGCTAGGTCAGAGGAAACCCCTGTCTAATAATAATAATAATAATAATAATAACTGTCCATGGCTAGGTCAGAGGAAACCCCTGTCCTTAATAATAATAATAATAATAATAACTGTCCATGACTAGGTCAGAGGAAACCCCTGTCCTTAATAATAATAATAATAATAATAATAATAACTGTCCATGGCTAGGTCAGAGGAAACCCCTGTCCTTAATAATAATAACTGTCCATGACTAGGTCGGAGGAAACCCCTGTCCTTAATAATAATAATAATAATAATAATAACTGTCCATGGCTAGGTCAGAGGAAACCCCTGTCCTTAATAATAATAACTGTCCATGGCTAGGTCAGAGGAAACCCCTGTCCTTAATAATAATAACTGTCCATGGCTAGGTCAGAGGAAACCCCTGTCCTTAATAATAATAATAACTGTCCATGGCTAGGTCAGAGGAGACCCCTGTCCTTAATAATAATAACTGTCCATGGCTAGGTCAGAGGAAACCCCTGTCCTTAATAATAATAATAACTGTCCATGGCTAGGTCAGAGGAGACCCCTGTCCTTAATAATAATAATAATAACTGTCCATGACTAGGTCAGAGGAAACCCCTGTCCTTAATAATAATAACTGTCCATGGCTAGGTCAGAGGAGACCCCTGTCCTTAATAATAATAATAATAATAATAATAACTGTCCATGGCTAGGTCAGAGGAGACCCCTGTCCTTAATAATAATAATAACTGTCCATGGCTAGGTCAGAGGAAACCCCTGTCCTTAATAATAATAATAATAATAATAATAACTGTCCATGGCTAGGTCAGAGGAGAACCCTGTCCTTAATAATAATAATAATAACTGTCCATGGCTAGGTCAGAGGAAACCCCTGTCCTTAATAATAATAATAATAATAATAATAACTGTCCATGGCTAGGTCAGAGGAAACCCCTGTCCTTAATAATAATAATAATAATAACTGTCCATGGCTAGGTCAGAGGAAACCCCTGTCCTTAATAATAATAATAATAATAACTGTCCATGGCTAGGTCAGAGGAAACCCCTGTCCTTAATAATAATAACTGTCCATGGCTAGGTCAGAGGAAACCCCTGTCCTTAATAATAATAATAACTGTCCATGGCTAGGTCAGAGGAAACCCCTGTCCTTAAATAATAATAACTGTCCATGACTAGGTCAGAGGAAACCCCTGTCCTTAATAATAATAATAACTGTCCATGGCTAGGTCAGAGGAAACCCCTGTCCTTAATAATAATAATAACTGTCCATGGCTAGGTCAGAGGAGACCCCTGTCCTTAATAATAATAATAACTGTCCATGGCTAGGTCAGAGGAAACCCCTGTCCTTAATAATAATAATAATAATAATAATAACTGTCCATGGCTAGGTCAGAGGAAACCCCTGTCCTTAATAATAATAATAATAATAATATTAATAATAACTGTCCATGGCTAGGTCAGAGGAAACCCCTGTCCTTAATAATAATAATAACTGTCCATGACTAGGTCAGAGGAAACCCCTGTCCTTAATAATAATAATAATAATAATAACTGTCCATGGCTAGGTCAGAGGAAACCCCTGTCCTTAATAATAATAATAATAATAATAACTGTCCATGACTAGGTCAGAGGAAACCCCTGTCCTTAATAATAATAATAATAATAATAATAACTGTCCATGGCTAGGTCAGAGGAAACCCCTGTCCTTAATAATAATAACTGTCCATGACTAGGTCGGAGGAAACCCCTGTCCTTAATAATAATAATAATAATAACTGTCCATGGCTAGGTCAGAGGAAACCCCTGTCCTTAATAATAATAACTGTCCATGGCTAGGTCAGAGGAAACCCCTGTCCTTAATAATAATAACTGTCCATGGCTAGGTCAGAGGAAACCCCTGTCCTTAATAATAATAATAACTGTCCATGGCTAGGTCAGAGGAAACCCCTGTCCTTAATAATAATAACTGTCCATGGCTAGGTCAGAGGAGACCCCTGTCCTTAATATTAATGATAATAATAACTGTCCATGGCTAGGTCAGAGGAAACCCCTGTCCTTAATAATAATAACTGTCCATGGCTAGGTCAGAGGAGATAATAATAATAATAACTGTCCATGGCTAGGTCAGAGGAAAACCCTGTCCTTAATAATAATAATAACTGTCCATGGCTAGGTCAGAGGAAACCCCTGTCCTTAATAATAATAATAACTGTCCATGACTAGGTCAGAGGAAACCCCTGTCCTTGATAATAATAATAACTGTCCATGGCTAGGTCAGAGGAAACCCCTGTCCTTAATAATAATAATAACTGTCCATGGCTAGGTCAGAGGAAACCCCTGTCCTTAATAATAATAATAATAATAATAATAACTGTCCATGGCTAGGTCAGAGGAAACCCTGTCCTTAATAATAATAATAACTGTCCATGGCTAGGTCAGAGGAAACCCCTGTCCTTAATAATAATAATAACTGTCCATGACTAGGTCAGAGGAAACCCCTGTCCTAATAATAATAATAATAATAATAATAATAATAACTGTCCATGACTAGGTCAGAGGAAACCCCTGTCCTTAATAATAATAATAATAATAATAATAACTGTCCATGACATGGTCAGAGGAGACCCCTGTCCTTAATAATAATAACTGTCCATGGCTAGGTCAGAGGAAACCCCTGTCCTTAATAATAATAACTGTCCATGGCTAGGTCAGAGGAAACCCCTGTCCTTAATAATAATAATAACTGTCCATGGCTAGGTCAGAGGAAACCCCTGTCCTTAATAATAATAACTGTCCATGGCTAGGTCAGAGGAAACCCCTGTCCTTAATAATAATAATAACTGTCCATGGCTAGGTCAGAGGAGACCCCTGTCCTTAATAATAATAATAATAACTGTCCATGGCTAGGTCAGAGGAAACCCCTGTCCTTAATAATAATAATAACTGTCCATGACTAGGTCAGAGGAAACCCCTGTCCTTAATAATAATAACTGTCCATGGCTAGGTCAGAGGAGACCCCTGTCCTTAATAATAATAATAACTGTCCATGACTAGGTCAGAGGAAACCCCTGTCCTTAATAATAATAATAATAATAATAATAACTGTCCATGGCTAGGTCAGAGGAGACCCCTGTCCTTAATAATAATAATAATAATAACTGTCCATGGCTAGGTCAGAGGAGACCCCTGTCCTTAATAATAATAATAACTGTCCATGGCTAGGTCAGAGGAAACCCCTGTCCTTAATAATAATAATAACTGTCCATGGCTAGGTCAGAGGAAACCCCTGTCCTTAATAATAATAATAATAATAATAATAATAATAATAATAACTGTCCATGACTAGGTCAGAGGAAACCCCTGTCCTTAATAATAATAATAATAATAACTGTCCATGGCTAGGTCAGAGGAACCCCTGTCCTTAATAATAATAATAACTGTCCATGGCTAGGTCAGAGGAAACCCCTGTCCTTAATAATAATAATAACTGTCCATGGCTAGGTCAGAGGAAACCCCTGTCCTTAATAATAATAATAACTGTCCATGACTAGGTCAGAGAAACCCCTGTCCTAATAATAATAATAACTGTCCATGACTAGGTCAGAGGAAACCCCTGTCCTTAATAATAATAATAACTGTCCATGGCTAGGTCAGAGGAAACCCTGTCCTTAATAATAATAATAACTGTCCATGGCTAGGTCAGAGGAAACCCCTGTCCTTAATAATAATAACTGTCCATGGCTAGGTCAGAGGAAATCCCTGTCCTTAATAATAATAATAATAATAATAATAACTGTCCATGACTAGGTCAGAGGAAACCCTGTCCTAATAATAATAACTGTCCAACTAGGTCGAGGAAATGTCCTAATAATAATAATAATAATAATAACTGTCCATGGCTAGGTCAGAGGAAACCCTGTCCTTAATAATAATAACTGTCCATGACTAGGTCAGAGGAAACCCCTGTCCTTAATAATAATAACTGTCCATGGCTAGGTCAGAGGAGACCCCTGTCCTTAATAATAATAATAACTGTCCATGGCTAGGTCAGAGGAAACCCCTGTCCTTAATAATAATAATAACTGTCCATGACTAGGTCAGAGGAAACCCCTGTCCTTAATATTAAATAATAATAACTGTCCATGACTAGGTCAGAGGAAACCCCTGTCCTAATAATAATAACTGTCCATGGCTAGGTCAGAGGAGACCCTGTCCTTAATAATAATAACTGTCCATGGCTAGGTCAGAGGAAACCCTGTCCTTAATAATAATAATAATAACAATAACTGTCCATGACTAGGTCAGAGGAAACCCCTGTCCTTAATAATAATAATAACTGTCCATGGCTAGGTCAGAGGAAACCCCTGTCCTTTAATAATAATAACTGTCCATGACTAGGTCAGAGGAAACCCCTGTCCTTAATAATAATAACTGTCCATGGCTCAGAGGGAAAGTCCTTAATAATAATAATAACTGTCCATACTAGGTCAGAGGAAACCCCTGTCCTTAATAATAATAATAATAATAATAATAACTGTCCATGGCTAGGTCAGAGGAAACCCCTGTCCTAATAATAATAATAATAACTGTCCATGACTAGGTCAGAGGAAACCCCTGTCCTAATAATAATAATAATAATAATAACTGTCCATGGCTAGGTCAGAGGAAACCCTGTCCTTAATAATAATAATAACTGTCCATGGCTAGGTCAGAGGGAAACCCTGTCCTTAATAATAATAATAACTGTCCATGACTAGGTCAGAGGAAACCCCTGTTCTTAATAATAATAACTGTCCATGGCTAGGTCAGAGGAATAATAATAATAACTGTCCATGGCTAGGTCAGAGGAAACCCCTAATAATAATAATAATAACTGTCCATGGCTAGGTCAGAGGAAACCCTGTCCTTAATAATAATAACTGTCCATGGCTAGGTCAGAGGAAACCCTGTCCTTAATAATAATAATAATAACTGTCCATGACTAGGTCAGAGGAAACCCCTGTCCTAATAATAATAATAACTGTCCATGGCTAGGTCAGAGGAGACCCCTGTAATAATAATAATTAATAATAATAATAATAACTGTCCATGGCTAGGTCAGAGGAAACCCTGTCCTAATAATAATAATAAATGGCTAGAGTCAGAGGAAACCCTGTCCTTAATAATAATAACTGTCCATGACTAGGTCAGAGGAAACCCCTGTCCTAATAATAATAATAATAACCCCTGTCCTTAATAATAATAATAATAACTGTCCATGGCTAGGTCAGAGGAGACCCCTGTCCTAATAATAATAATAATAATAATAATAATAACTGTCCATGACTAGGTCAGAGGAAACCCCTGTCCTTAATAATAATAATAATAATAACTGTCCATGGCTAGGTCAGAGGAGACCACTGTCCTAATAATAATAATAACTGTCCATGGCTAGGTCAGAGGAAACCCCTGTCCTTAATAATAATAATAATAATATGTCCATGGCTAGGTCAGAGAAACCCTGTCCTTAATAATAATAACTGTCCATGACTAGGTCAGAGGAAACCCCTGTCCTTTAATAATAATAATAACTGTCCATGACTAGGTCAGAGGAAAACCCTATCCTAATAATAATAATAACTGTCCATGGCTAGGTCAGAGGAGACCCTGTCCTTAATAATAATAATAACTGTCCATGGCTAGGTCAGAGGAGACCCCTGTCCTTAATAATAATAACTGTCCAAGACTAGGTCATAGAGGAAACCCCTGTCCTTAATAATAATAATAATAATAACAATCTCTCTGTCCATGACTAGTCAGAGGAGACCCCCTGTCCTTAATATTAATAACTGTCCATGACTAGGTCAGAGGAAACCTCTGTCCTTAATAATAATAACTGTCCATGGCTAGGTCCAGAGGAAACCCCTGTCCTTAATAATAACAATAATAATAACTGTCCATGACTAGGTCAGAGGAAACCCCCTGTCCTTAATAATAATAATAATAATAATAATAACTGTCCATGGCTAGGTCAGAGGAGACCCCTGTCCTTAATAATAATAATAATAACTGTCCTTGACTAGGTCAGAGGGAGACCCCTGTCCTAATAATAATAATAACCCCCTAATAATAACTGTCCATGGCTAGGTCAGAATAAAACCCCTGTAATAATAATAATAATAATAATAATAATAACTGTCCATGACTAGGTCAGAGAAACCCCTAATAATAATAATAATAATAACTGTCCATACTAAGTCAGAGAAACCCCTGTCCTTAATAATAATAATAATAACTGTCCATGGCTAGGTCAGAAAACCCCTGTCTAATAATAATAATAATAATAATAACTGTCCATGGCTAGGTCAGAGGAAACCCCTGTATAATAATAATAATAATAATAATAACTGTCCATGGCTAGGTCAGAGGAAACCCCTAATTCTTAATAATAATAATGTCCATGACTAGGTCAGAGGAAACCCCTGTTCTTAATAATAATAAACTGTCCATGGCTAGGGTCAGAGGAGACCCTGTCCTAATAATAATGATAATAATAACTGTCCATGGCTAGTCAGAGGAAACCCCTGTAATAATAATAATAATAATAACTGTCCATGGCTAGGTCAGAGGAACCCCTGTCCTTAATAATAATAACTGTCCATGACTAGGTTAAGAAACCCTGTCCTAATAATAATAACTGTCCATGGCTAGGTCAGAGGAGACCCTGTCTCCATAATAATAATAATAACTGTCCATGGCTAGGTCAGAGCTGAAACCCTGTCCTTAATAATAATAATAATAATAATAATAATAATAACTGTCCATGGCTAGGTCAGAGGAAACCCCTGTCCTTAATAATAATAATAATAATAATAATAATAACTGTCCATGACTAGGTCAGAGTGATAACCCCTGTCCTAATAATAATAATAATAACTGTCCATGACTAGGTCAGAGGAAACCCCTGTCCTTAATAATAATAATAATAATAACTGTCCATGGCTAGGTCAGAGGAAACCCCTGTCCTTAATAATAATAATAATAATAATAACTGTAATGGCTAGGTCAGATAATAGCTAATAATAATAATAATAATAATAATAATAATAATAACTGTCCATGGCTAGGTCAGATAACCCCTGTCCTTAATAATAATAATAATAATAATAACTGTCCATGGCTAGGTCAGAGAAACCCCTGTCCTTAATAATAATAATAATAATAATAATTAATAAGAACCCTGTCCTAATAATAATAATAATAATAATAATAATAATAATATAATAATAATAAGGAAATAATAATAATAATAATAATAATAATAATAATAATAATAATAAGTAATAATAATACTGTAATAATAATAATAATAATCTAATAATAATAATAATAATAATAATAATAATAATAATAATAATAATAATAATAATAATAATAATCAGAGGAAAATAATAATAATAATAATAATAATAATACTAGGTTGAATAATAATAATAATAATAATAATAATAATATAATAATATTAATAATAATAATAATAATAATAATAATAATAATAATAACCCTGTCCTTAATAATAATAATGTAATAATAACAATATAATAATAATAATAATAATCCTTAATAATAATAATAATAATAATAATAGGTAAGAATAATAATAATAATAATAATAATAATAATAATAATCTAACTAAGACTAATAATAATAACCCTGTCTAATAATAATAATAATAATAATAATAACTCTGTCCATATCAGGTTTAGAGGAGACCTCTGTCTCCACACACAACTGTCCATGACCAGTCAGAGGAAACCCTGTCCTTAATAATAACTGTCCATGGCTAGGGTCAGAGGAAACCCCTGTCCTTAATAATAATAATAACTGTCCATGACTAGGTCAGAGTGAAACCCCTTCTGTCCTTATTAATAATAATAATAATAATAATAATAATAATTCATGGCTAGTCAGGAGGAGACCCCTGTCCTTAATAATAATAATAATAATAACTGTCCATGGCTAGGTCAGAGGAGACCCCTGTCCAATAATAATAATAATAATAACTGTCCATGGCTAGGTCAGAGGAAACCCCTGTCCTTAATAATAATAATAATAATA
>NC_060197.1:26083009-26088483 GCF_021184085.1 Oncorhynchus gorbuscha
AGGCAATGTATTCCTATGGGGAGAGAAGTCAATGCAAACTGTTTGAAGTAAACACCTTCTTTTAACTGTTAAGGGTTAATGCCACACGGTCAAGGTTAGGCTTGCACGGATCGGGAGGACCTCAGGAACGTACCTGAGGTCGAATTGTGCTTCTCACCCTAACGGTTCTCTCACTGTCACCCTAAAGCAAATGACATTGAGGGCCAGCCTTCCTTTTGCGCCTTCTTTTTTCAAGGTCGCTGCACTCAGAGCGAGCTACGGTCAAGCGGGCGTCTCGTTGAACTCTGCACAGCCTGGAGACTATGGTGATGCCATTTTTGTGTTGATTTCAGAATGCCATTTTGGTGATGGTCCCTCTCCGTTTAACCTGTTAGTCCTACCCACACCGTATTCGGTAGCGTAATCATAGCCTCAAGCTCATTACCATAACGCAACGTTAGCGATTTCTACAAATCGCAAATGAAATGAAATAAATATGCCTATCCTCAAGCTTATCCTTTTCTTGAGAACAGGTTCTCATTTGCAACTGCGACCTGGCCAAGATAAATCATGGCAGTGTGAACAGACAACACAGGTTACACATGGAGTAAACAATTAACAAGTCAATAACACAGAGAGAAAAAAGGGGAGTCTATATACAATGTGTGCAAAAAGGCATGAGGAGGTAGGCGAATAATTGCAATGTGCAGATTAACACTGAATTGATAAATGATCATGTACAGGTAGAGCTATTGGTGTGCAAAAGAGCAGAAAAGTAAATAAATAAAAACTTGGGGTCAGGTAGGTGAAACTTTTTCGTATATTTATCCATAATTATGTACAGAAACATGGAAAAGCGTTGTTTGAATCCATCCTAGCTGTTTTGTCATAGTTCTTCATTGAAATGCCATTCCTGGAAGCCTGCATTGTTCTCAGATTTCGGATGGAAAAATTCTTGTATTTGACTTTTGATTCACACAGACATGGGACCCCTGGTAAATGTAGTCTCTTATGGTCAATCTTCCAATGATATGCCTACAAATACGTTATAGGTGTCAGACACCTTGGGGAAACCATCCAGTGTGTTCATGCTAGTCGGGCATGCGAGTGCATATAAAGGCGATCATGGAAAACGTGCCATGCCTTTGGTTTCCTAGCATTTAAACATCTTGGTTTTGCCTGAAGGTTTTGTTCTAAGGCACTCACAGTGAACATCTTTGCAGTTCTGGAATAGTCACAGTGTCTTCTTTCCAAAACTATCAATTCCAAGCAAGTGAGGTGTGACAAAATCGCACTAAAAACGGGCAACATCTTTTTATCCAAAAATGAAAACTGCCCTAGAGTCTTAACGGTTAAACATATTGCTAATGTACAAAAGTCCATAGAGAGTGTCCACCAGTCAATTAGATGTCATTCTGACACCAAACTGATACCAATTGACACCAAACCACTTTTTCCAACTCATTTAGAAGCCAACCTCACATATGTCAGAGCAGGCCTACAATTCACAGCGCCTTCAGTTTAAAACATAATAAAAACGTAAAACACATAGTTACGTTCTAGCTGCGGAGTCAGGTCAGACATTATGTGTAGGCCTATGTGAGGCGACCCCGAATCCGAGTTTCAGCTCGATGAGTCCTTCGGTGCCCGAGTAAAACCCTAATTAGTGCTGAAAAATCCATTTTTTTCCATGACTTGCTATAGGGTCCTTGAATGAGCTATCGGACCAAAGCGTTGTGGTCCTTCTCTATGGCCGAGCCGGTTTCATGCACCTAGTCTTGTGTCTCTGAGACTTTTCTAAATGTCGCCATTTTCGTAATGGTCAAAATGAATTGAAGTCATTGCAAATGTCTGAGGCTATTTCTCGGTCCGAACCTTCTAAACCACCTAACTCACCACGCACTATCGACCCGAGGTCTAGAACGGAGTTTCTAAAGTTTCGGAACTCTAGGTCTGACGGTTCTTTTTAGCTCGAACAAAGCTAACTATTGGAGGCACTGTCTGTCTCTACAAACCCCAATACGTCCCTCCTTCCAAGTTGTGTGTCTGTGTGATTTAGTTTTTTCCTTTGAAATTTTATGGGAAAAATGACTGATTTACAGTTCATGAGGGTTGCCTAATCACACATATGAAGTTTTGACAGATCTGACTTTTTTAACCCCTCGAAACAGCCCCTGAGACACCAATTAAGGCACTTCCGGGTTGGCACAGGAAGCTATAAGTCAACACATATCCTCACTGGGCTATGCTTTTACAGAATCCTGAGTTTTAAGTCCTTACGTTAAGAATTGACTGATTTACACAGGGTTGAATGCACTATGTCTATCAAACTGCAGGCAGGTAATGGAAAACACTTTTAGGGTGATTTTAACCACTTCCGGTTGGTCCAGGAAGCTTAAAATCCAACACAGGTAGACCTCATACTGGCCTGATGGACTGTTACCAAAGACAGGTTCATACGGCATTCATAACCCATATAGACTTCAGGTTGAATTTAGGGGTAAAGGCAATGTATTCCTATGGGGAGAGAAGTCAATGCAAACGCTTTTGAAGTAAACACCTTCTTTAACTATTAAGGGTTAATGCCATTACGGTCAACGTTAGGCTTGCACGGATCGGAAGGACCTTAGGAACGTACCTGAGGTCGAATTGTGCTTCTCACCCTAACGGTTCTCTCACTGTCACCCAAAAGCAAATGTTGTGGGGCAGGCTTCATTTTGGGCCTAATTTTCTAATGGTCGCTGCGCTTAGACCGAGCTGAGCCACGGTCAAGCGGGATATCTCGTTGAACTGCACGGCCCAGAGATTATTATGTTTATGCCATTGCCTGCTCTCTGTGTCTTTGAGAACCGCACTTTTCACTCCATCCTTGCTGTGTGTGCGTGTGAGAGATTTTCTTTGACATCTGTTGGGAGAAATGACTGATTTACAGTTCATGAGGGGTTACCTAGTCACACATATGAAGTTTTGAAAAGATCTGACCTTTTTAACCCATGGAAACTGCCACTGTGACACACCATTAAAGGCACTTCCGGTTGGCACAGGAAGCTATAAATAAACTCATATCATGATTGAGGTATGCCTTTACAGAATCCTGAGTTTTAAGTCTTTACGTTAAGAACTGAGTTATTTACGGAGGGTTTAGTGAGTGTGTGTTATTTCAGAAAATCATAGAAAATCACAGAAATCTACTTGAGCTCCACTTAACACACTTTAAAAAAGATTCGTAAGAACACCCTGCAACTGGATCTGTAACCGTTGAAAAAAAAAAAACACTATCCATGAACATCACCAAGGTGTCGTTGTACGATTTCTCTTAAATGACGATAGATAAATGGCTGGTTCTTTTTTTGACACCGGAGGCTCCTTGACTTTGACGTGAAGTGGAAAAATAATTTCTCTATTTTCATTTTGGACCTTTAATCCCAGATAAATGGCCATAACTCAAAAACCGTTGAGGCCTAGACGCCATCTTGTTCGGGGCCAACTGCCCATTATGCCGCCCCTACGCTCACCGAGTTTCGGCTTCTAAATATTTTCAGTTTTCGAGATAAGGCCCCGTCGTGAATCGTGATGTTTTGTCCAATAGCAATATGATTGCTTATGCCCTCTTGTGGGAATTTCCGGGACATCGGAAAAATGACCTAAATCTTATTATTTTTGTAAAACGGAAACCGAATGTCCGACAAAGTTCATTTGATGACTTCCTGGTAGGTCCGGCCCTGCCGCTCGGCCCGACGCCGTCCGCGAATTTTACAAACGATTTCGGACGTCTAGTAAGGGACCGTACATTTGCAATATGGACTTTCTCACTAACCATACAGGTACTGCCGAAATCTTCCCTTAAGGCAGGGGTGTCAAAGTCAAATGGACGGAGGGCCAAATAAAAAATTTAGCTACAAGCCGAGGGCCGGACTGTTCGAATGTTCATTGAAATTTTTTTAAATGACGCATATAGTCTAGTGAACCTAATTGAACCTACTGAAAACCTAACAAATATATTCCAATATGATCAGATAAATAAAGCAATATTTTCTTATGGCTCTGTCAGTAATCTTTAATTTTCAACAGACACAAAAGACAAATTTCCTTTATATAAAAATCCCCATAACATGAACATTAAATGAAAGAAACCGGTATTCAAGGCACCATCAGTAGCCTATATTTTCTATTTTAGCAAAAGTGGGCTAAATTTACTTCAAAGAAAAAAACAATAATAGCAATTTTCTATCATCCACTCAACTGAAATATTTTTAAAATATAATTGGATTGAAATACAATAAAATAAAGTGCAAAAATCTATTAATCAAAAACAACACTTTGTTTAAGGAGAAGTAACATGCAGTGAAAACAAATATTAAACTTTAACTTTTAAACTTGAACTGAGTAAAAACTCTAAATATGTGATTGCACAGTAATGTTCACTTGTTTGAGGTTGAGGGTGATACTTGGTAGTGTCCCATCTTTTCCACAAGTTCATCAATGTTCGGGGGTAAGGCTCTGAGCTGAGGAAATCCTCAGAATTGAGTGGAGGTGTTCAGCAGTAAGTCGACTTCTGTGTGATGTTTTGTTCAAGTTCATCAAAGAAAACAGTTGTTCACATTAGGTATGTGCTGCCAAACATAGACAACGTTTGAGCAGCCTGGATGCGCAGCTGGGGCATTGTGTCGGGAGGAAACGGGCGAACTCCGCAGCACCCACTGCCGCATATTTCTTGCCCTCAGTGCATCATTGCATTGAGGTCAATCAACTCATTGGAGGTTTGGTGGTGAGCTTTCCACGCCAACAGCAAATGGGTTACCGAGCAGTTCCAACTCGCTTTTTTGTGCTTCAAAGTCAGCACCGGCTGAAAAGTCAGCGGCAAGTATACCTATTTTTATTTAAATAACTGTGCTGGGAACGCACTGGTAGAGAGCTTCTCTTCATGGTCTGGCAGCTGGAAAGTGGCTCAAATTTTCTTCCGCATTCATGCCTCCCACAGAGTCAGTTTGGTTTTAAATGCCTTCACTGTACTGTACATATCAGAGATGACACGATCCCGATCCTGCAGCTGCAAGTTCATTGCATTCAGATGACTCGTAATGTCACACAGAAAAGCCATTTCACACAGAAACATTTTGTCTCCTCGGAGTTGTGTTGTGTCTTTCCCTTTGCTGTCCAAGAACAGACAAATCTCCTCACGAAGCTCGAAACATCTTTGAAGCACCTTTCCCTGGCTTAGCCATCGCACCTCTGTGTGATAAGGCAATCACCATGCTCCGTTTCTAACTCCGGGGCCGAAATGCCTTGAACTGGCGGTGATTCAAACTTTGGCTCTGATAAAGTTAACTGTGCGCGTGATGATGCTCATTACATGCCCACAAGGCTTACCGCACAACGCTTCCTGGTGTATGATACAATGATAAGCTGTCAGCTCACCTGTCGCGTTTCCTTGCATCTTTTCCCGTATCTTCGCCGCCAGTCCGCTCCTGTGTCCACACATCGCAGGTGCTCCG
>NC_060197.1:26088583-26092027 GCF_021184085.1 Oncorhynchus gorbuscha
GAACAGCAAACATCAAACAAGGATCCGACAAGGACAGAAGCGGAAAACAGAGGGAGAAATAGGGACTCTAATCAGAGGGCAAAATAGGGGACAGGTGTGAAAGAGTAAATGAGGTAGTTAGGAGAATGAGGAACAGCTGGGAGCAGGAACGGAACGATAGAGAGAGAGAGCGAGAGAGGGAGAGAGGGAGGGGGAGAGAGGGATAGAAAGAGGGAAAGAACCTAATAAGACCAGCAGAGGGAAACGAATAGAAGGGAAGCACAGGGACAAGACATGATAATCAATGACAAAACATGACATTAACAGCTGGTAACTTAAGTTAGTGTTAGTCATCAGCAATACAATACACTTTCTATGGCTGTTATAGGTATACTTAATGGGTAGGCTAATTAAGTTTAATGGAAAATGTATTAGATTCCCCAATGATGGGTGTGGTTTTAAACTTCATTTGGCTGCTGGTGAAGTTATACTCAGCAATACATTATACTGTACCACTTTTGAGGATCTATCAGGCAATTGTTTTTAACCACTGATTGAACCCCCGAAAAAACACAAAAATGCATGCATTATATTAATTATAAATTTGTAAAGTATCAGTGAGTGAACTGTGCAATTATGGCAATGATAATTAGACCTGAGAACTTGGGGAAACTTTCTATGTGTATAATCAAATTGTAGTCATACTACTGTATAGTCAAACTCGGAGCTTAATTCGAACTGGATCCAATATCCCGCACCTCTCTGTTTCATTCCGGAACCTATTTGTCCCGTACCGGGACCTCTCATGGCACGAAACATTATTTGCACTCTTTGCAATGTAAAAATTGGAATAAAAGCAATCAAACTTCATTTAAATTGCCGCTTCATTAATCTCCTACCCCTTCAAAACACGTAATGTGATAACGTAGATTTTCAGCCCCCGTTTCTATGCTTTGAGCTACATTGTAACCTAAAGACCAATGCGTGGCTTCTGCTGTCGGTGAGTGAGGGATGCACGTCTGAATCTCTACCAGAACTGGAATGAGATTCACTTGCTATATCTCTCCCTCTCTCTGCTCTGCTAGACATGAGCCTGCAACTCATCTCTCCAGCGCTGCACTTAATCATTTATTTCCTTACAGAATCAGAGCTGCGGGCACTCCTGATAAATTGAAAAACATTTGCCAAAGTTATAGAATTACTGCTGTCTGTTCAGAAAGAAATGAAATAATCCAGAATAGCCTATTACACCATCAGTAGCTATTTTTTTTATAGCCTATGGATATGTGTAGCCAATTATAAGACATAGCCTACAGTCGAAAACTTGCCGAACAGCATGCAGACAAAACAGGCCTTTCGAAATATTTCAAATACAATCTTGGGAAAACACAGGTTGGCAAGCAAAGGGCTCCTGCGGAAAACAGAAGAGTCTAATCTATCTGCCCCAGGCTACCAAAATATTTGATAAACTTCCAAATAGGACTATTTAGCGAACTCTGTTTTACGAAGCAAAACAAGAGAGAGATATGCTTTTGGCAGGAGCGCATTGGACATCGGCAGCGAGTGAGATGAGAATCATTGGGTGAGCTCGTGAAACTGGATAGTTTTTTAGGACTATAATTTCCTCTCCATATTGTACAATATGTGTGTATATACACACCTATGCCTGGGCTGTTGATGGATTCAAGACAAGGTCGTTTTAATTGATCTCAGATTCTCAGTGTCGAAATAGCCTGTCATTTAGATAATTTGTGTGTCTCCAGTCATGTCAAATTACGTAGAATTGCATGAAATTCAAAAATGTTTTCCCATCCGTGCAACTTCTATAAGCGCCTCAACTCTACTGCTTACTGCCACTATGCAATGATTTATTAGAAAGGTAGAGAAAAAACTCTTGTGTTCTGGTACCTAAAATACCCCCAGGTTACCACTCTCTGGCCTAACTTTTTGTTCGCGGCAACTCACGGTTTACAAATTAAGCACTGGTCAAACTATAGGCAAACATGCAATAAACATAAAAAGTAAGCGTTTGTCAAAACCAGAACAGCCCATAGATCAGGAACGGCTGTTTCTGCAGAGTGACCATAGATGTGTACATGGAGAAAGACCTAAGACAGCTGTGCTTACATCCAATGCAATGAGCATACAGTGGCTTGCGAAAGTATTCAACCCCCTTGGCATTTTTCCTATTTTGTTGCCTTACAACCTGGAATAAAAATAGATTTTTGGGGGGGTTTGTGTCATTTGATTTTCACAACATGCCTACCACTTTGAAGATGCAAAATATTTTATTTTATTTTGAAACAAACATGAAGACAAAAAAAACAGAAAACATAACTATTCACCCACCCCAAAGTCAATACTTTGTAGAGCCACCTTTTGCAGCAATTACAGCTGCAAGTCTCTTGGGGTATTTCGATATAAGCTTGGCACATCTAGCCACTGGGATTTTTGCCCATTCTTCAAGGCAAAACTGCTCCAGCTCCTTCAAGTTGGATAGGTTCCGTTGGTGTACAGCAATCTTTAAGTCATACCACATGAGTTCTCTGAGGTGGTTAGAGGTCCTGGGCTTTGACTTGGCCATTCCAAGACATTTAAATGTTTCCCCTTAAACCACTCGAGTGTTGCTTTAGCAGTATACTTAGGTTCATTGTCCCACTGAAAGGTGAAAATCAGGCCTAGTCTCAGATCTGTATGGAGGGGCACGAGAAACAAGTTTGGCTCAGGAGAATTTCCTGTGTTGCTTAACCATCATTCCTTAATTCTGACCAGTTTCCCAGTCCTGCAGATGAAAAAAGCATCCCTGCCACCACCATGCTTGGCTCTTGGATGTTCTCAGGAGTGATGAGAGGTGTTGGGTTTGTAAGACATAGCATTTCCTTGACCAGAGTGCAAAGTACCTTCTTCCATATGTTGGGGAGTCTCCCATACTTATTTAGCGGAGGCTTAAACATGTTTGTAGTTTTATTTTCTTTAAGCAATGCATTTTTCTGGCCACTCTTCCGTAAAGCCCAGCTCTGTAGATTGTACGGCTTAAAGTGTTCCTAAGGACAGATACTCCAATCTCTGCTGTGGAGATTTGCAGCTCCTTCAGGGTTAACTTTGCTCTCTTTGTGCCTCTCTGATTAATGCCCTCCTTGCCTGGTCTGTGAGTTTTGGTGGGCGGCTCTCTCTTTGAAGGTTTGTTGTGGTGCCAAATTCTTTCAAATTTTAATAATGGAATTAATGGTGCTCCGTGGGATGTTCAAAGTTTCTGATATTTTTTATAACCCAACCCTGATCTGTACTTCTCCACAACTTTGTCCCTGACCTGTTTGAAGAGCTCCTTGGTCTTCATGGCGCCATTTGCTTGGGGGTGCCCCTTGCTTGTTATGCAGGTGAATGAGGACCCAAAAGCGACTTGGCGAAAACAGAGTCTTTAATCCAGTTTAAGGAAATAGCAATACTCCTAGACAAATCGGAGCG
>NC_060197.1:26092127-26100425 GCF_021184085.1 Oncorhynchus gorbuscha
GTCATGCAGGTGAAAGAGGACTCCAAAAGCGACTTAACAGAAACAGAGTTTATTTAAGTCCAAACAGGGAATAACAGAAATCCTCTAGTCTGTAGAGGGGAATAACTGGAGAAGCGGCCACAGACTGCAGGTCGCTCGGGTAGGCGCAGGCCGTAGTAGACAGAGACACCTGCTCACACGCAGCATCTGATGAAGGCAAAAACACGACAGGACAGGGCGATACACAATCACAGCAAAAACACGACAGGACAGGGCGAAACGCAATCACAGCATGGTGAATACTAAACAAGGAACCGACGGGACAGGAACGGAACACAAAGGAATAAATAGGGACTCTAATCAGGGGAAAGGATCGGGAACAGGTGTGGGAAGACTAAATGATGATTAGGGGAATAGGAACAGCTGGGAGCAGGAACGGAACGATAGAGAGAAGAGAGAGCGAGAGAGTGAGAGAGGGAGGGGGAGAGAGAGGGATAGAAAGAGGGAAAGGACCTAATAAGACCAGCAGAGGGAAACGAATAGAATGGGGAGCACAGGGACAAGACATGATAATAAATGACAAACATGACAGTACCCCCCCACTCACCGAGCGCTCCTGGCGCACTCGAGGAGGAATCCTGGCGGCAACGGAGGAAATCATCGATGAGTGAACGGTCCAGCACGCCCCGAGACGGAACCCAACTCCTCTCCTCAGGACCGTAACCCTCCCAATCCACAAGGTATTGGTGACCCCGTCCCCGAGAACGCATGTCCATGATCTTATGTACCTTGTAAATAGGTGCGCTCTCGACAAGGACGGGAGGGGGGAGGGAAGACGAACGGGGTGCGAAGAAAGGGCTTAACACAGGAGACATGGAAGACAGGATGGACGCGACGAAGATGTCGCGGAAGAAGCAGTCGCACAGCGACAGGACTGACGACCTGGGAGACACGGAACGGACCAATGAACCGCGGAGTCAACTTACGAGAAGCTGTCGTAAGAGGAAGGTTGCGAGTGGAAAGCCACACTCTCTGGCCGCAACAATACCTTGGACTCTTAATCCTGCGTTTATTGGCGGCTCTCACAGTCTTCCCCGCAGACAAAGGCAGACCGGTAATGAAGTCTAAGGCGATGTGAGACCATGGTCGAGAAGGAATGGGGAGCGGTCTGAGACGACCGGCAGGAGGAGAGTTACCCGACTTAGTCTGCGCGCAGTCCGAACAAGCAGCCACGAAACGGCGCGTGTCACGCTCCTGAGTCGGCCACCAAAAGCGCTGGCGAATAGACGCAAGAGTGCCTCCAACACCGGGATGACCAGCTAACTTGGCAGAGTGAGCCCACTGAAGAACAGCCAGACGAGTGGAAACAGGAACGAAAAGGAGGTTACTAGGACAAGCGCGCGGCGACGCAGTGTGCGTGAGTGCTTGCTTAACCTGTCTTTCAATTCCCCAGACTGTTAACCCGACAACACGCCCATAAGGAAGAATCCCCTCGGGATCAGTAGAAGCCACAGAAGAACTAAACAGACGGGATAAGGCATCAGGCTTGGTGTTCTTGCTACCCGGACGGTAAGAAATCACAAACTCGAAACGAGCGAAAAACAACGCCCAACGAGCTTGACGGGCATTAAGTCGTTTGGCAGAACGGATGTACTCAAGGTTCTTATGGTCTGTCCAAACGACAAAAGGAACGGTCGCCCCTCCAACCACTGTCGCCATTCGCCTAGGGCTAAGCGGATGGCGAGCAGTTCACGGTTACCCACATCATAGTTGCGCTCAGATGGCGACAGGCGATGAGAAAAATAAGCGCAAGGATGAACCTTATCGTCAGACTGGAAGCGCTGGGATAGAATGGTTCTACGCTGTCTTCTCTTAGTTGGCCAACCTGACAATGAATTGTCTAGTGACGTCAGGAGTAACGAGGATAGGAGCGATTGAAACGTTCTTTCTTTAGAAGATCAAAGCCTTCTGGGCGGGAACCGGACCACTTAAAACACGTCTTGGACAGAAGTAAGAGCTGGGAGAGGGGCAGCAAATCTCATCCGAAATTACAATGAAACGCTCGATAGAAATTAGCGAAACCTCCAAAAGCGCTGCAACTCGATTATCACCTTGGAACGGGCCAATCACTGACAGCTTGACCTTAGCGGAATCCATCTGAATGCCTTCAGCGGAAATAACTGAACCGAGAAAAGTAACGGAGGAGACATGAAAAGAGCACTTCTCAGCCTTTACGAGAGACAATTCTCTAAAAGGCGCTGTAGAACACGCCGAACGTAAGCTGAACATGAATCTCGAGTGACGGAGAAAAATCAGGATATCGTCAAGATAGACAAAAAACAAAAATGTTCAGCATGTCTCTCAGAACATCATTAACTAATGCCTGAAAAACAGCTGGCGCATTGGCGAGACCGAACGGGGCAGAACCCGGTAGACCAAATGCCCTAACGGAGTGTTAAACGCCGTTTTCCACTCGTCCCCTCTCTGATGCGCACGAGATGGTAAGTGCTACGAAGGTCCAACTTAGTGTTGCACCTGGCTCCTGCACCCGAAGGCTGATGACATAGAGTGGGGGCGGATAACGATTCTAACCGTTATGTCATTCAGCCCCTCGAGCACTCCACGCAGGGGCGCAGAGTACCGTCCTTCTTAACAAAAAGAACCCCGCCCGGCCGGAGAAGAAGAAGGCACTATGGTACCGGCGTCAAGAGACACAGACAAATAATCCTCGAGAGCCCACGTTTTCGGGAGCCGACAGAGAGTATAGTCTACCTCGAGGAGGGAGTGGTCCCCGGAAGGAGATCAATACTACAATCATACGACCGGTGAGGAGGAAGAGGGAGTTGGCCGGGACCGACTGAAGACCGTGCGCAGATCATGATATTCCTCCGCACTCCTGTCAGCCAGGTTCCTCCTGGAGAAGTAGGGACAGAAGAAACGGAGGGATGGCAGACATTAAACACTTCACATGACAAGAAACGTTCCAGGATAGGATAGAATTACTAGACCAATTAATAGAAGGATTATGACATACTAGCCAGGGATGACCCAAAACAACAGGTGTAAACGGTGAACGGAAAATCAAAAAAGAAATAGTCTCACTGTGGTTACCAGATACTGTGAGAGTTAAAGGTAGTGGCTCAAATTTGATACTGGGAAGATGATCTACCATCTAAGGCAAACATGGGCGTAGGGCTGTCTAACGGTCTGAAAGGAATGTTATGTTTCTCCAACCCATGCTTCGTCCATGAAACAACCCTCAGCCCCAGAGTCAATCAAAGCACTGCATGTAGCATTCGAACCGGTCCAGCGTAGATGGACCGACATAGTAGTACAAGATCTAGATGAAGGGGACCTGAGTAGTAGCGCCACCAGTAGCCCTCCGCTTACTGATGAGTTTGGCCTTTACTGGACATGAATTAACAAAATGTCCAGCAACTCCGCAATAGAGGCACAGGCGGTTGGTGATCCTCCGTTCCCTCCCTCCTTAGTCGAGATGCGAATCCCTCCCAGCTGCATGGGCTCAGTCTCAAAGCCAGAGGAGGGAGATGGTTGCGAGGAGCAGGAAACACCGTTGATGCGAGCTCTCTTCCACGAGCCCGGTGACGAAGATCTACCCGTCGTTCTATGCGGATGGCGAGAGCAATCAAAGAATCCACATCTGAAGGAACCTCCGAGAGAATTCATCCTTAACCACTGCGTGGAGTCCCTCCAGAAAACGAGCGAGTAGCGCCGGCTCGTTCCACTCACTAGAGGCAGCAAGAGTGCTAAACTAATGGAATAATCCGTTATGGACCGTTCACCTTGGCATAAGGAAGCCAGGGCCCTTAGAAGCCTCCCCACCAAAACTGAACGTCAAAAACCCGAATCATCTCCTCTTTAAAGTTCTGGAACTTGTTAGAGCAATCAGCCCTGCCTCCCAGATAGCTGTGCCCCATTCTCGAGCCCGGCCAGTAAGGAGGAATGACGTAAGCAACCCGAGCTCTCTAGAGTATGTGTTGGGTTGGAGAGAGAAACACACCACACTGCGTGAGAAAGGAGCGGCACTCAGTGGGCTGCCCGGAGTAGCAAGGTGGGTTATTAACCCTAGGTTCTGAGGCTCGGCAGGCCAGGAAGTAACAGGTGGCACGAGACGTAGACTCTGAACTGTCCAGAGAGGCTCGGAAACCTGAGCGGCCAGGTTCTCCACGGCATGGCGAGCAGCAGACAATTTCTGCTCGTGTTCACGAGCATGGCTCCTGATCTGACGGCAGTGTAACGAGCCTGTCAGTCGCTGTCCATTCCTTGGCTCGGTTCCTTCTGTCATGCGAGGTGTAAGAGGAATCTAAACGCGACTTAACAGAAACAGAGTTTATTTAAGTCCAAACAGGGAATAACAGAAATCCTCTAGACTGTAGAGGGAAACAACTGGAGAAGCGGCCACAGACTGCAGGTCGCCGGGTAGGCGCAGGCCGTAGTAGACAGAGACACCTGCTCACACGCAGCATCTGATGAAGGCAAAAACACGACAGGACAGGGCGATACACAATCACAGCAAAAACACGACAGGACAGGGCGAAACGCAATCACAGCATGGTGAATACTAAACAAGGAACCGACGGGACAGGAACGGAACACAAAGGAATAAATAGGGACTCCAATCAGGGGAAAGGATCGGGAACAGGTGTGGAAGACTAAAATGATGATTAGGGGAATAGGAACAGCTGGGAGCAGGAACTTGAAACGTATAGCAGAGAGAAGAGAGAGCGAGAGAGTGAGAGAGGGAGGGGGAGAGAGAGGGATAGAAAGAGGGAAAGGACCTAATAAGACCAGCAGAGGGAAACGAATAGAATGGGGAGCACAGGGACAAGACATGATAATAAATGACAAACATGACAATCATAGGTTATTATAACTTTAATATAGTATAGGTTGATTGCTTCGCTTATATTTTATCATCCACTTTATTTACCTTGTATACCTCCAAGATTGGTGACATGACTATCATATTTGTGTAAACAGTGCCATCTCCTCTGTCTTCATTTGTTTGACAGCAAACACAATTTACAATGACCACTGCAGCCTACCATTTGACAGACTAGGAGAACCAGACTAGGTGGGAGCGAAGGAAACTGCTAGCTTAGACAGCTAGCCCTACGGAGTACCCCGGGGCACAGCAGGATGGGGCGACACTGTGTGCTAATTAGCTAATTAGCAAGCTAGCACACTGTGTCGGTAGCACACAGTGTCGCCCTGCCTCCCACCTGTCGCCCCTGCCTCCCACCTACCAGTGTCCCTGGTATCGCCTGTCAGGCACAGTTTTCTCAGGTACACAACAGGCAGCGGTGACACTATGTGCTAGCTAACTAGCAAGCTAGCACATGGTGTCGCTAACGAGCAAGCGGTGTTGCTCCACTAATGGGATGCTCTAGGGAACGCCACGAATTGTGGGCTGCAGTTGCATACTGTTGAACATTTTGGGTGACTTGACCAAATTAACACATTCAAGCAATCTCCATAGACAGAAATTGTCAGTAGAATGGTCCTTGGATTTCCAGTCACAACTTGCAGACTTGTTGCTGTGCGTTTTGTTGCCAACCTTACTTTGCTACCTGGCAACTTTACGTTTTTACTTTTTAACTACCGTTTATATTTTTAGTTTTTCCCTCACTCAATTTTTTTTTCATTCAACTTTTTCACTCCGGACGCTTTATCTGGACATGGTTCGTCAGGACTTCCAACAGCCAAAGCTAAGTAGTAACATTAACACAATGCCTTTAATTGCAGTCGCTCTACTCATAATATACAGGAGAACGATCGCCTTGCGGCGAGGACAGCTGTGCTGCAAGCCCAGCTTCAGACGCAAGCGTTAGGCAAGGGACATTTAAGTGTAGGAAAGAATGAAACAGTGTCTGTGCCACCAGTAAGTACAGATAGTAACGTTAGTATAAATCCCTCGCACGGTCCCCGCATGGCTTCTGGAGGGAAATGCTGTAGGAAAGCTCAACCGGTGTCGCTCATTCAGCCGACAGAAACTTTCAACCGGTTTTCCCCATTAAGCAGCTAGCCCGAGTCTGAGGCCAAGCCTTCTCGTGTCTCTACTCCTCCCGTTACGGGTCTGAGACGCCGAAGCTTCCCACCATAAGCTCTGATAAATTGAAAACCCTAGTCATTGGCGACTCCAGTATTAGACTTAAAACTAATCATCCAGCGATCATACACTGTTTTACCAGGGGGCAGGGCTACCGATGTTAAGGCTAATCTGAAGATGGTGCTGCCTAAATCTAAAACTGGCGAGAGTAGAGTGTATAGAGATATTGTTATCCACGTCGGCACCAACGATGTTAGGATGACAGTCAGGAGGTCACCAAGCGCAACATAGCTTCAGCGTGTAAATCAGCTAGAAAGATGTGTCGGCATCGAGTAATTGTCTCTGGCCCCCTCCTAGTTAGGGGGAGTGATGAGCTCTACAGCAGTCTCACACCTTAATCACTGGTTGAAAACTGTTTTCTGCCCCTCCCGAAAGATAGAATTTGTAGATCAACTGGCCCTCTTTCTGGGAATCATCCACAAACAGGACCAAGCCTGGCCTGCTGAGGAGTGATGGACTCCATCCTAGCTGGAGGGGTGCTCTCATCTTATCTACCAACATAGACAGGGCTCTAACTCCTCTAGCTCCACAATGAAATAGGGTGCAAGCCAGGCAGCAGGCTATTAGCCTGAATGCTAGCTTAGTGAAGTCTGCCACTAGCACAGTCAGTGTAGTCAGCTCCGCTATCCCCATTGAGACTGTGTCTGTGCCTCGACCTAGGTTGGGCAAAACTAAACATGGCGGTGTTCGCTTTAGCAATCTCACTAGGATAAAGACCTCCTCCCTTCCTGACATTATTGGAGGAGATCATGATACCTCACATCTTAAAATAGGGCTACTTAATGTTAGATCCCTCTCTTCAAAGGCAGTTATAGTCAATGAACTAATCACTGATCATAATCTTGATGTGATTGGCCTGACTGAAACATGGCTTAAGCCTGATGAATATACTGTGTTAAATGAGGCCTCACCTCCTGGTTACACTAGTGACCATATCCCCCTTGCATCCTGCAAAGGCGGAGGTGTTGCTAACATTTATGATAGCAAATTTCAATTTACAAAAAAAAAAATACATTTTCGTCTTTTGGGCTTCTAGTCATGAAATCTATGCAGCCTACTCAATCACTTTTTATAGCTACTGTTTACAGGCCTCCTGGCCCATATACAGCGTTCCTCACTGAGTTCCCTGAATTCCTATCAGACCTTGTAGTCATAGCAGATAATATTCTAATTGTTGGTGATTTTAATATTCACATGGAAAAGTCCACAGACCAACTCCTAAAGGCTTTCATCGACTCAGTGGGTTTTGTCCAACATGTCTCTGGACCTACTCTGGACATAGTTTTGTCCCATGGAATAAATGTTGTGGATATTAATGTTTTCCTCATAATCCTGTACTATCGGACCACCATTTTATTATGTTTGCAATTGCAACAAATAATCTGCTCAGACCCCAACCAAGGAGCATCAAAATTTGTGCTATAAATTCTCAGACAACCCAAAGATTCCTTGATGCCCTTCCAGACTCCCTCTGCCTACCCAAGGACGTCTGTCACGCCCTGGTCGAAGTATTTTGTGTTTTCCTTCATGTATTTGGTCAGGCCAGGGTGTGACATGGGTTTTTGTATGTGGTGTGTAGCTTAGTGGGGTTGTAGCTTAGTGGGGGGTTCTAGGAAAGTCTATGGCTGTCTGAAGTGGTTCTCAATCATAGGCAGGTGTTTATCGTTGTCTCTGATTGGGAACCATATTTAGGCAGCCATATTCTTTGGTTGTATTATGGGTGATTGTCCTTAGTGTCTTTGTTCCTGTCGCTGTATTTAGTTGACAAGTATAGGCTGTTTCGGTTTTCATTACGTTTATTGTTTTGTAGTGTTTTGTGTTTATTTGTATTTTACGTTTGTTTTTTCATTAAACATGGATCGCAATCTACATGCTGCAGTTTGGTCCGACTCTCCTTCACCACACCTAGAAAGCCATTACAGAATCACCCACCACAAACGGACCAAGCAGCGTGTCAACAGGCAGGAGCCACAGGAGAGGCAACAGAGGCAGCATCAGCAGGAGCAGCGCAGCTGCAGTGGGAGAGGCTGCACTACCTGGAGAAATGGACTTGGGAGGAGATTCTAGACTGGAAAGGACCCTGGGAACAGCCTGGAGATTATTGTCGCCCCAAAGCCGAGCTGGAGGCAGCAAAAGCAGAGAGGCGGCATTATGAGGAGCTAGCACGGCAGAGCGGATGGAAGCTCGAG
>NC_060197.1:26100525-26109686 GCF_021184085.1 Oncorhynchus gorbuscha
AAGATGAGGTCGAGCGTATTGCCTGCCTTGTGAGTAGGGGGGAAGGTGAGAGGGTGAGGTCAAAAGAGGAGAGGAGTGGAAAGAAGGAGGCAGAGAGGAAAGAGTCAAAGGTAGACGTGGGGAGGTTAAAGTCGCCCAGAACTGTGAGAGGTGAGCCGTCCTCAGGAAAGGAGCTTATCAAGGCATCAAGCTCATTGATGAACTCTCCGAGGAACCTGGAGGGCGATAAATGATAAGGATGTTAAGCTTGAAAGGGCTAGTAACTGTGACAGCATGGAATTCAAAGGAGGCGATAGACAGATGGGTAAGGGGAGAAAGAGAGAATGACCACTTGGGAGAGATGAGGATCCCGGTGCCACCACCCCGCTGACCAGACGCTCTCGGGGTGTGCGAGAACACGTGGGCGGACGAAGAGAGAGCAGTAGGAGTAGCAGTGTTGTCTGTGGTGATCCATGTTTCCGTCAGTGCCAAGAAGTCGAGGGACTGGAGGGAGGCATAGGCTGAGATGAACTCTGCCTTGTTGACCGCAGATTGGCAGTTCCAGAGGCTACCGGAGACCTGGAACTCCACGTGGGTCGTGCGCGCTGGGACCACCAGAGTAGGGTGGCCGCGGCCACGCGGTGAGGAACGTTTGTATGGTCTGTGCAGAGAGGAGAGAACAGGGATAAACAGACACATAGTTGACAGGCTACAGAAGAGGCTACGCTAATGCAAAGGAGATTGGAATGAAAAGTGGACTACACGTCTCGAATGTTCAGAAAGTTAAGCTACGTAGCAAGAATCTTATTGACTAAAATGATTAAAATGATACAGTACTGCTGAAGTAGGCCAGCTGGCAGTGGGTGCGTTGTTGACACTACACTAATCAAGTCGTTCCGTTGAGTGTAATAGTTTCTGCAGTGTTGCTATTCGGGGCTAGCTGGCTAGCTAGCAGTGTTGTTTACGTTACGTTGCGTTAAAAGAACGACAATAGCTGGCTAGCGAACCTAGAAAATCGCTCTAGACTACACAATTATCTTTGATACAAAGACGGCTATGTAGCTAGCTACGATCAAACAAATCAAACCGTTGTACTGTAATGAAATGAAGTGAAAATGTGATACTACCTGTGAATGCGACCGGGTAGTTGAGTTCTATACAGAAGACGTTGGCTAGCGTTGGCTAGCTAGCAGAGTCACCTACGTTAAGGACGACAAATAGCTGGCTAGCTAACCTCGGTAAATTAAGATAATCACTCTAAGACTACACACTCTAAACCTAAACAACACAATTATCTTGGATACGATGAAACGAAGACAGCAAAGGCAGCTATGTAGCTAGCTAACACTACACTAATCAAGTCGTTCAGTTGAGTGTAATAGTTTCTCCAGTGCAGCTAATCAGTGGACGTTAGCTAGCTGGCTAGTGAAGACTACGTTAGGACGGCGAAATACGATAATTACGCAATTATCTTTGATACAAAGACGGCTATGTAGCTAGCTGAGAAGAAATTGCTAAGAAATTGCTAAGATTAGACAAATCAAACCGTTGTGATATAATGAAATATAATGAAAAAGTTATACTACCCGCGGGAGCGAAGTGCAGATGCGACCACTCGCTCCAACCGGAACCGGAAGACTGCGAGCTGTGAAAAGAAGGTTTGCTGTGTCTGTCAGCGTAGTGTCCAGAGCATGGAGGCGCTACCGGGAGACAGGCCAGTACATCAGGAGACGTGGAGGAGGCCGTAGGAGGGCAACAACCCAGCAGCAGGACCGCTACCTCTGCCTTTGTGCAAGGAGGCGCAGGAGGAGCACTGCCAGAGCCCTGCAAAATGACCTCCAGCAGGCCACAAATGTGCATGTGTCTGCTCAAACGGTCAGAAACAGACTCCATGAGGGTGGTATGTGGGCCCGACGTCAACTGGTGGGGGTTGTGCTTAGCCCAACACCGTGCAGGTCGTTTGGCATTTGCCAGAGAACACCAAGATTGGCAAATTCGCCACTGGCGCCCTGTGCTATTCACAGATGAAAGCAGGTTCACACTTAGCACATGTGACAGACGTAACAGTCTGGAGACGCCGTGTAGAACGTTTTGCTGCCTGCAACATCCTCCAGCATGACCGGTTTGGTGGTGGGTCAGTCATGGTGTGGGGTGGCATTTCTTTGGGGGGCCGCACAGCCCTCCATGTGCTCGCCATAGGTAGCCTGACTGCCATTAGGTACCGAGATGAGATCCTCAGACCCCTTGTGAGACCATATTCTGGTGCGGTTGGCCCTGGGTTCCTCCTAATGCAAGACAATGCTAGACCTGATGTGGCTGGAGTGTGTCAGCAGTTCCTGCAAGAGGAAGGCATTGATGCCATGGACTGGCCCGCCCATTCCCCAGACCTGAATCCAATTGAGCACATCTGGGACATCATGTCTTGCTGATGCTTTAGTCCAGGTCTGGGAGGAGATCCCTCAGGATACCATCCGCCACCTCATCGGGAGCATGCCCAGGCGTTGTAGGGAGGTCATACAGGCACGTGGAGGCCACACACACTACTGAACCTCATTTTGACTTGTTTTAAGGACATTACATCAAAGTTGGATCAGCCTGTAGTGTGGTTTTCCACTTTAATTTTGAGTGTGACTCCAAATCCAGACCTCCATGGGTTGATAAATTTGATTTCCATTGATCATTTTTGTGTGATTTTGTTGTCAGCACATTCAACTATGTAAAGAAAAAGTATTTAATAAGAATATTTCATTCAGATCGAGGATGTGTTATTTTAGTGTTCCCTTTATTTTTTGAGCAGTGTATTATTACATGGCACAGTACACTGTCCCATCTCTAGGGACTTCTGTCTAACAAAGAAAAGTCCTGTTTCAGTTCGGGTGTTTGATGGACCCAACTCTTACTAGGTCCTACATCACAGCAAGATGCTGTTCTTCTGCCTAGCGAATACCCATTCCAGCTGTTCTAAGGTTTCCCTCTATCTCAGTCTCCCTGGGTCCTAAATTCCAGCAGAATATCCTTGTTTTGACCCAACCTCGGTCCCCCTCTTTGTCTTTCTGTGTCTCTCACTCTCATCCTTCACCACTATTTTTAAATTAAATGTAATATTACATTTTCTATTTTGTTCTATATTGTACTTGTTATTTTTGTGTGTTTTTTCCCTTCAGATGATCAAAGCAAACTCAAAGTCTGAGGGTCACAATCACCTTTAAGCTCTTAGCATGTTTGACTGAGCATACAGTCTCTCTTTGCTGGTTTCTTGGCTGGTGAGGAGTTAGAGCTTCATAAGTTTTAATTATCTGCAAAATGTTCTCTCCGATGCTAAGAGGCAGGCCTTTGAAACATGCTCTTTGCCAGGGCCCAAGACTTGGATTTGTCCACTTTTCTGGAAGTCATAGTAAAACTCCTTGTTGTGCAGGTGAATGAGGACCCAAAAAGCGACTTGAAAACAGAGTTTTTAATCCAGTAAGAAACTTTACAAAACAAAAAGCATAATACTACTCGTAAGACGAGAACAGACTGGAGACTTGATCGAGAACTGCAGGTTGCCTCGGGAAGGCACTTGAACCTAGCAGACTCAGACACCTGCTCACCACGCAGCATCTGAGGGAAACACGACACGACAGGGCAAAACATAGACACAGCACGGTGAATTATAGATAAGGATCCGACGGGGCAGGGAACGGAAAACAAGGAGAGAAATAGGGACTCTAATCAGGGAAAAGGATCGGGAACAGGTGTGGGAAGACTAAATGATTGATTAGGGGAATAGGAACAGCTGGGAGCAGGAACGGAACGATAGAGAGAAGAGAGAGCGAGAGAGTGAGAGAGGGAGGGGGAGAGAGAGGGATAGAAAGAGGGAAAAAGAACCTAATAAGACCAGCAGAGGAAACGAATAGAAGGGGAAGCACAGGGACAAGACATGATAATTAATGACAAAACATGACAGTACCCCCCACTCACCGGCGCCTCCTGGCGCACTCGAGGAGGAACCCTGGCGGCAACGGAGGAAATCATCAGCGAAACGGTCCAGCACGTCCCGAGAGCGGAACCCAACTCCTCTCCTCAGGACCGTAACCCTCCCAATCCACTAAGTATTGGTGACCCCGTCCCCGAGAACGCATGTCCATGATCTTACGTACCTTGTAAATAGGTGCGCTCTCGACAAGGAGGGGGGGGAGGGGAGGAAGACGAACGGGGTGCGAAGAAAGGGCTTGACACAGGAGACATGGAAGACAGGATGGACGCGACGAAGATGTCGCGGAAGAAGCAGTCGCACAGCGACAGGATTGACGACCTGGGAGACACGGAACGGACCAATGAACCGCGGAGTCAACTTACGAGAAGCTGTCGTAAGAGGAAGGTTGCAGTGGAAAGCCACACTCTCTGGCCGCAACAATACCTTGGACTCTTAATCCTGCGTTTATTGGCGGCTCTCACAGTCTGTGCCCTGTAGCGGCAAAGTGCAGACCTCACCCTCCTCCAGGTGCGCTCACAACGTTGGACAAACGCTTGAGCGGAGGGAACGCTGGACTCGGCAAGCTGGGATGAGAACAGAGGAGGCTGGTAACCCAGACTACTCTGAAACGGAGATAACCCGGTAGCAGACGAAGGAAGCGAGTTGTGAGCGTATTCTGCCCAGGGGAGCTGTTCTGCCCAAGACGCAGGGTTTCTGAAAGAAAGGCTGCGTAGTATGCGACCAATCGTCTGATTGGCCCTCTCTGCTTGACCGTTAGACTGGGGATGAAACCCGGAAGAGAGACTGACGGACGCACCAATCAAACGACAGAACTCCCTCCAAAACTGTGACGTGAATTGCGGGCCTCTGTCTGAAACGGCGTCTAACGGGAGGCCATGAATTCTGAAACATTCTCGATAATGATTTGTGCCGTCTCCTTAGCGGAAGGAAGTTTAGCGAGGGGAATGAAATGTGCCGCCTTAGAGAACCTATCGACAACCGTAAGAATCACAGTCTTCCCCGCAGACAAAGGCAGACCGGTAATGAAGTCTAGGGCGATGTGAGACCATGGTCGAGAAGGAATGGGGAGCGGTCTGAGACGACCGGCAGGAGGAGAGTTACCCGACTTAGTCTGCGCGCAGTCCGAACAAGCAGCCACGAAGGGGCGCGTGTCACGCTCCTGAGTCGGCCACCAAAGCGCTGGCGAATAGACGCAAGAGTGCCTCGAACACGGGATGACCAGCTAACTTGGCAGAGTGAGCCCACTGAAGAACAGCCAGACGAGTGGAAACAGGAACGAAAAGGAGGTTACTAGGACAAGCGCGCGCGACGCAGTGTGCGTGAGTGCTTGCTTAACCTGTCTTTCAATTCCCCAGACTGTCAACCCGACAACACGCCCATAAGGAAGAATCCCCTCGGGATCAGTAGAAGCCACAGAAGAACTAAACAGACGGGATAAGGCATCAGGCTTGGTGTTCTTGCTACCCGGACGGTAAGAAATCACAAACTCGTAAACGAAATAAAAACAACGCCCAACGAGCTTGACGGGCATTAAGTCGTTTGGCAGAACGGATGTACTCAAGGTTCTTATGGTCTGTCCAAACGACAAAGGAACGGTCGCCCCCTCCAACCACTGTCGCCATTAGCCTAGGGCTAAGCGGATGGCGAGCAGTTCCACGGTTACCCACATCATAGTTGCGCTCAGATGGCGACAGGCGATGAGAAAAATAAGCGCAAGGATGAACCTTATCGTCAGACTGGAAGCGCTGGGATAGAATGGCTCCCACGCCTACCTCTGAAGCGTCAACCTCGACAATGAATTGTCTAGTGACGTCAGGAGTAACGAGGATAGGAGCGGACGTAAAACGTTCTTTTAGAAGATCAAAAGCTCCCTGGGCGGAACCGGACCACTTAAAACACGTCTTGACAGAAGTAAGAGCTGTGAGAGGGGCAGCAACTTGACCGAAATTACGAATGAAACGCCGATAGAAATTAGCGAAACCTAAAGCGCTGCAACTCGACACGTGACCTTGGAACGGGCCAATCACTGACAGCAGCTTGGACCTTAGCGGAATCCATCTGAATGCCTTCAGCGGAAATAACGGAACCGAGAAAAGTAACGGAGAGACATGAAAAGAGCACTTCTCAGCCTTTACGTAGAGACAATTCTCTAAAAGGCGCTGGAGAACACGTCGAACGTGCTGAACATGAATCTCGGTGACGGTGAAAAAATCAGGATATCGTCAAGATAGACAAAAACAAAGATGTTCAGCATGTCTCTCAGAACATCATTAACTAATGCCTGAAAAACAGCTGGCGCATTGGCGAGACCAAACGGCAGAACCCGGTACTCAAAATGCCTAACGGAGTGTTAAACGCCGTTTTCCCTCGTCCCCTCTCTGATGCGCACGAGATGGTAAGCGTTCACGAAGGTCCAACTTAGTAAAGCACCTGGCTCCCTGCAGAATCTCGAAGGCTGATGACATAAGGGGAAGCGGATAACGATTCTTAACCGTTATGTCATTCAGCCCTCGATAATCCACGCAGGGGCGCAGAGTACCGTCCTTCTTCTTAACAAAAAAGAACCCCACCCCGGCCGGAGGAAGAAGGCACTATGGTACCGGCGTCAAGAGACACAGATAAATAATCCTCGAGAGCCTTACGTTCGGGAGCCGACAGAGAGTATAGTCTACCCCGAGGAGGAGTGGTCCCGGAAGGAGATCAATACTACAATCATACGACCGGTGAGGAGGAAGGGAGTTGGCTCGGGACCGACTGAAGACCGTGCGCAGATCATGATATTCCTCCGGCACTCCTGTCAAATCGCCAGGTTCCTCCTGAGAAGTGGGGACAGAAGAAATGGGAGGGATGGCAGACATTAAGCACTTCACATGACAAGATACGTTCCAGGATAGGATAGAATTACAAGACCAATTAATAGAAGGATTATGACATACTAGCCAGGGATGACCCAAAACAACAGGTGTAAAGGTGAACGAAAAATCAAAAAGAAATAGTCTCACTGTGGTTACCAGATACTGTGAGAGTTAAAGGTAGTGTCTCAAATCTGATACTGGGAAGATGACTACCATCTAAGGCAAACATGGGCGTAGGCTTGTCTAACTGTCTGAAAGGAATGTTATGTTTCCGAACCTATGCTTCGTCCATGAAACAACCCTCAGCCCCAGAGTCAATCAAGGCACTGCATGTAGCACCCGAACCGGTCCAGCGTAGATGGACCGACATAGTAGTACAGGATCTAGATGAAGAGACCTGAGTAGTAGCGCTCACCAGTAGCCCTCCGCTTACTGATGGGCTCTGGCCTCTTACTGGACATGAATTAACAAAATGTCCATCAAATCCGCAATAGAGGCACAGGCGGTTGGTGATCCTCCGTTCCTCTCCTTAGTCGAGATGCGAATCCCTCCCAGCTGCATGGGCTCAGTCTCAGAGCCAGAGGAGGGAGATGGTTGCGATGCGGAGCAGGAAACACCGTTGATGCGAGCTCTCTTCCACGAGCCTGGTGGCGAAGATCTACCCGTCGTTCTATGCGGATGGCGAGAGCAATCAAAGAGTCCACACTGGAAGGAACCTCCCGAGAGAATCTCATCTTTGACCACTGTGTGGAGTCCCTCCAGAAAACGAGCGAGCAGCGCCGGCTCGTTCCAGTCACTAGAGGCAGCAAGAGTACGAAACTCTATAGAGTAATCCGTTATGGATCGATCACCTTGGCATAGGGAAGCCAGGGCCCTAGAAGCCTCCCCACCAAAAACTGAACGGTCAAAAACCCGAATCATCTCCTCTTTAAAGTTCTGGTAATTGTTAGAACAATCAGCCCTGCCTCCCAGATAGCTGTGCCCCACTCTCGGGCCCGGCCAGTAAGGAGTGAAATGACGTAAGCAACCCGAGCTCTCTCACTAGAGTATGTGTTGGGTTGGAGAGAGAACACAATATCACACTGGGTGAGAAGGAGCGGCACTCGTGGCTGCCCGGAGTAGCAAGGTGGGTTATTAACCCTAGGTTCCGGAGGCTCGGCAGGCCAGGAAGTAACAGGTGGCACGGACGAAGACTCTGGAACTGTCCAGAGAGGTCGGAAACCTGAGCGGCCAGGTTCTCACGGCATGGCGAGCAGCAGACAATTCCTGCTCGTGTCTGCCGAGCATGGTCCTTGGATCTTGACGGCAGTGTTACGAGCCTCTGTAGTCGCTGGGTCCATTCCTTGGTCGGATCCTTCTGTTATGCAGGTGAATGAGGACCCAAAAGCGACTTAGCGAAAACAGAGTTTTTAATCCAGTAAGAAACTTTACAAAACAAAAAGCATAATACTACTCGTAAAGACGAGAACAGACTGGAGACTTGATCGAGAACTGCAGGTTGCCTCGGGAAGGCACTTGAACCTAGCAGACTCAGACACCTGCTCACCACGCAGCATCTGAGGGAAACACGACACGACAGGGCAAAACATAGACACAGCACGGTGAATTATAGATAAGGATCCGACGGGGCAGGAACGGAAAACAAGGAGAGAAATAGGGACTCTAATCAGGAAAAGGATCGGGAACAGGTGTGGGAAGACTAAATGATTGATTAGGGGAATAGGAACAGCTGGGAGCAGGAACGGAACGATAGAGAGAAGAGAGAGCGAGATGAGAGAGAGAGAGAGAGGGAGGGGGAGAGAGAGGGATAGAAAGAGGGAAAGAACCTAATAAGACCAGCAGAGGAAACGAATAGAAGGGAAGCACAGGGACAAGACATGATAATTAATGACAAAACATGACAGTACCCCCACTCACCGAGCGCCTCCTGGCGCACTCGAGGAGGAACCTGGCGGCAACGGAGGGGAAATCATCAATAAGCGAACGGTCCAGCACGTCCCGAGACGGAACCCAATCCCTCTCCTCAGGACAACCCTCCCAATCCATAAGTATTAGTGACCCGTCCCAGAACGCATGTCCATGATCTTACGTGCCTTGTAAATAGGTGCTTAACACAGGAGACATGGAAGACAGGATGGGCCCAACGCGAAGATGTCGCGGAAGAAGCAGTCGCACAGCGCTGGGATCAGCTGACGGAGACCACGAGACGGACCAATGGTCGCGGAGTCAACTACGAGAAGCGTGTCGTAAGAGGAAGGTTGCGAGTGGAAAGCCACACTCTCTGGCCGCAACAATACCTTGGACTCTTAATCCTGCGTTTATTAGCGGCTCTCACAGTCTGTGCCCTGTAA